>NC_135877.1:22721948-22746948 GCF_031162955.1 Sander vitreus | reverse complement strand
GGGTGTAGTAGGGCGTGGCAAGGCATAGTAGGGCGTTGCAGGGCATAGCAGGGCGTAGTAGGGCATAGGAGGAAATAGTAGGGCATAGCAGGGCGTAGTTAGCAGGGCGTAGCTAACAGGGCATAGTAGGGCATAAGAGGAAATAGTAGGGCATAGCAGGGCGTAGCTAGCAGGGCATAGTAGGGCATAGGAGGAAATAGTAGGGCATAGCAGGGCGTAGCTAGCAGGGCATAGTAGGGCATAGGAGGAAATAGTAGGGCATAGCAGGGCGTAGCTAGCAGGGCGTAGCTAGCAGGGTGTAGTAGGGCGTGGCAGGGCATAGCAGGGCGTTGCAGCAGGGCGTAGTAAGGCATAGCAAAGCGTAGTAGGGTGTAGTACGGCACAGCAGGGAGCCGACACACACACACACACACACACACACACACACACACACACACACACACACACACACACACACACACCAGAGTAACTTGATTATCTCTGAGTTAGAAGAACCAGACACACACAGAATGTGTTTGATGGATAAAGCTTTGAACTACAAATAGTCCATGATGTTGGCTTTGTATTTCTCTCCTGCCGCCATTTTAAAGACTCTTTAAACACAGTCCATTGGCAGGCTGACTTCCTGTAATCTGTTTGAAGTGCAGCTACAAAGGGTGCATTTAATGTCCAACTAACGGCAGAAGAAACAGATTTAATGCATGTTGTACCGTTGATACCGAACACAGAACTATTTTCAGCGTAGTCTCCATGTAAATAATCAGGACTTTTAGCGTGTATAGAGCCAGCATATCTCCACCAGACTCCATGTAAATAATCAGGACTTTTAGCGTGTATAGAGCCAGCATATTTCCACCAGACTCCATGTAAATAATCAGGACTTTTAGCGTGTATAGAGCCAGCATATTTCCACCAGACTCCATGTAAATAATCAGGACTTTTAGCGTGTATAGAGCCGGCATATCTCCACCAGACTCCATGTAAATAATCAGGACTTTTAGCATGTATAGAGCCAGCATATTTCCACCAGACTCCATGTAAATAATCAGGACTTTTAGCGTGTATAGAGCCAGCATATCTCCACCAGACTCCATGTAAATAATCAGGACTTTTAGCGTGTATAGAGCCGGCATATCTCCACATGTAAATGGGTGAATTAAGGGTTTATTTCAACCAAACCAGAGTGGTGATTGTTGCTCCCCTTCAGTTTGCAAAACACAAGGCATTCAACCACCTAGCATGCTAAAATAATCTCAGTACAACATCAGCAAGTTGTCTCTAAGATGGCTGCTCAGGGTTTTCTGTTCTGACAGGAACCTGAATATGACTCAGCACAAAACACACACACACACACACACACACACACACACACACACACACACACACACACACACACAGACACACACACATACACACACACACCCTTTGCAACCTCACCCATCATTCCCTGATTGGCTACCAGCGGCGTTGGTCTATTTTTAGACCCCATTTCATTTTTTTCCAGGACGGATCGTCCACCTCGAACAGATCAATCCAGACCATCAGCCTACACGCACACGCGCACACGCACACACACACACACACACACACACACACACACACACACACACACACACACACACACACACACACACACACACACACACACACACACACACACACACACACACACACACACACACACACACACACACATACAGAGACACACACACATACACACACACACACGCTATATTTTGGATGCTTTTTAGACGCTTTTATGGTGCCTTGCTGATGCTCTATAAACACACAATAAATGCTTTTTTGGATATCTCTTGCCGCTTTTTGGGTATTTTTTGGCCCTTTTTGGACGCTTTTTCAGCCGTCCTGTCAGAACGGAGTACATAAAGTCCCAGTCAGCTAAAGACTGAAGTGTCTCTGAAGGAGGTCAACCTGTCAGAGCTGGGTGGAGTTGAGTTGTTGCTGGGTTTGCAGAAACATTTGTCACTACTGTCATAAAACTAAATGATTTCAGATACCGCCATGTGAGGAACTAACTAACCCCCAACACGCACACACACACACACACACACACACACACACACAACACTGCAGCTATCAATTAGCATGCAGGTGTGGGATTCCTCACACAGGTGATTTGGAACGATATGTAGCACTGAGACTTTCTGAGAGCTGGACAGGATGCTCGAACCCTTTCACATAAGCAACTGCACCGTGTGACTCTTTGTGACTCTTTTATATCTCACACATTTAACAGGACTGCACTCACATTTTATGTAAAGGTTAGATAAATATATAGCATAATCTTTATTATTAAAATTAATGAGTGTGCTCACATCAACAGAGTCTCACTCCCATCTCGTATAATACGGACGCTTGGTCAGGTGCCTTTGTCGTTCTTATTGACGCTAAAAGTCTCCTTTAGTGTTGGAGGATCCCCTGCGTCTCCCCGTTGTACGAGGCACATTTCACAGGGAGAGGCAGGGGAGAGCAGCGAAGGAAAAGCACATTTCCTCCGCTGCACGGTGTGGGTGGATCCCCTGCCTCTCCCCGTTGCTGGCAGCCCCTCGCCGGGCGCCCCGACCGGCTCTGGGTCGGCTTGGAAAGAACGGGATTGTTGGGTTCAGGAAAACAAAAACTGGGTTGGGTTCGGAAAGCAGGGATACCGTCGGAGTTCACTAAAACGCAGTCTACAAAACCTTGGGAGCGTTACGCACGATCACACGCACGGTCTAAAGGTTGCGGAAATCTGGGCTCATTTTTACGCGTGGACATTTGTTATAAATCCCGACTGTTGCGAGGAATGTTTGGATTTCATCCTGCTTCACGCGACCTTTTCTTGCGTAACAGGTTTTATAAACGAGGCGCCAGGTTTTGATTTAAAACTATTAAAAATGTGTGAAAACTCACATTTAAAGTCCTAGTAAAAAATGAATGCCAGATAAACAACTTTTGAATATTCTAAAATAATATCATATCAGTAAATAGCTGCTATATAATATCCTGCAGCCGTGGACGGATAACAGGTTCTGATTCTCTTTTGTGTCTCTTGGTGGCCGTTTTGAGTCTCTGTATGTCGAAAAAAGTCATAAAAAGTCATAGTATAGTATGTCTAAAAAGACATAGTATAGTATGTCAAAAAAAGTCATAAACAGTCATAGTATAGTATGTCGAAAAAAGTCATAAAAGTCATAGTATAGTATGTCGAAAAAAGTCATAAAAAAGTCATAGTATAGTATGTCGAAAAAAAGTCATAAAAAGTCATAGTATAGTATGTCGAAAAAAGTCATAAAAAGTCATAGTATAGTATGTCGAAAAAAAGTCATAAAAAGTCATAGTATAGTATGTCTAAAAAGACATAGTATAGTATGTCAAAAAAAGTCATAAACAGTCATAGTATAGTATGTCGAAAAAAGTCATAAAAAGTCATAGTATAGTATGTCGAAAAAGTCATAAAAAGTCATAGTATAGTATGTCGAAAAAGTCATAAAAAGTCATAGTATAGTATGTCGAAAAAGTCATAAAAAGTCATAGTATAGTATGTCGAAAAAGTCATAAAAAGTCATAGTATAGTATGTCGAAAAAAGTCATAAAAAGTCATAGTATAGTATGTCGAAAAAAGTCATAAAAAAGTCATAGTATAGTATGTCTAAAAAAGTCATAAAAAGTCATAGTATAGTATGTCGAAAAAGTCATAAAAAGTCATAGTATAGTATGTCGAAAAAGTCATGAAAAGTCATAGTATAGTATGTCGAAAAAGTCATAAAAAGTCATAGTATAGTATGTCGAAAAAGTCATAAAAGTCATAGTATAGTATGTCGAAAAAGTCATAAAAAGTCATAGTATAGTATGTCGAAAAAGTCATAGTATAGTATGTCATAAAAAGTCATAGTATAGTATGTCGAAAAAAAGTCATAAAAAGTCATAGTATAGTATGTCGAAAAAAGTCATAAAAAGTCATAGTATAGTATGTCGAAAAAGTCATAAAAAGTCATAGTATAGTATGTCGAAAAAAGTCATAAAAAGTCATAGTATAGTATGTCGAAAAAAAGTCATAAAAAGTCATAGTATAGTATGTCGAAAAAAAGTCATAAAAAGTCATAGTATAGTATGTCGAAAAAGTCATAAAAAGTCATAGTATAGTATGTCGAAAAAGTCATAAAAAGTCATAGTATAGTATGTCGAAAAAGTCATAAAAAGTCATAGTATAGTATGTCGAAAAAGTCATAAAAAAGTCATAGTATAGTATGTCGAAAAAGTCATAAAAAGTCATAGTATAGTATGTCGAAAAAAAGTCATAAAAAGTCATAGTATAGTATGTCGAAAAAAGTCATAAAAAGTCATAGTATAGTATGTCGAAAAAAGTCATAAAAAAGTCATAGTATAGTATGTCGAAAAAAAGTCATAAAAAGTCATAGTATAGTATGTCGAAAAAAGTCATAAAAAGTCATAGTATAGTATGTCGAAAAAAGTCATAAAAAGTCATAGTATAGTATGTCGAAAAAGTCATAAAAAGTCATAGTATAGTATGTCGAAAAAGTCATGAAAGTCATAGTATAGTATGTCGAAAAAGTCATAAAAAGTCATTAGTATAGTATGTCGAAAAAGTCATAAAAAGTTATAGTATAGTATGTCGAAAAAGTCATAAAAGTCATAGTATAGTATGTCGAAAAAAGTCATAAAAAAGTCATAGTATAGTATGTCGAAAAAAAGTCATAAAAAGTCATAGTATAGTATGTCGAAAAAAGTCATAAAAAGTCATAGTATAGTATGTCGAAAAAAGTCATAAAAAAGTCATAGTATAGTATGTCGAAAAAAAGTCATAAAAAGTCATAGTATAGTATGTCGAAAAAAGTCATAAAAAGTCATAGTATAGTATGTCGAAAAAAAGTCATAAAAAGTCATAGTATAGTATGTCGAAAAAAGTCATAAAAAGTCATAGTATAGTATGTCGAAAAAAGTCATAAAAAGTCATAGTATAGTATGTCGAAAAAAGTCATAAAAAGTCATAGTATAGTATGTCGAAAAAGTCATAAAAAGTCATAGTATAGTATGTCGAAAAAAAGTCATAAAAAGTCATAGTATAGTATGTCGAAAAAAGTCATAAAAAAGTCATAGTATAGTATGTCGAAAAAAGTCATAAAAAGTCATAGTATAGTATGTCGAAAAAAGTCATAAAAAGTCATAGTATAGTATGTCGAAAAAAGTCATAAAAAGTCATAGTATAGTATGTCGAAAAAAGTCATAAAAAAGTCATAGTATAGTATGTCGAAAAAAAGTCATAAAAAAGTCATAGTATAGTATGTCGAAAAAAGTCATAAAAAGTCATAGTATAGTATGTCGAAAAAAGTCATAAAAAGTCATAGTATAGTATGTCGAAAAAAGTCATAAAAAGTCATAGTATAGTATGTCGAAAAAAGTCATAAAAGTCATAGTATAGTATGTCGAAAAAAGTCATAAAATAAAGTCATAGTATAGTATGTCGAAAAAAGTCATAAAAAGTCATAGTATAGTATGTCGAAAAAAACTAAAAAGTCATAGTATAGTATGTCGAAAAAAGTCATAAAAAGTCATAGTATAGTATGTCGAAAAAGTCATAAAAGTCATAGTATAGTATGTCGAAAAAGTCATAAAAAGTCATAAAAGTCATAGTATAGTATGTCGAAAAAGTCATAAAAGTCATAGTATAGTATGTCGAAAAAAGTCATAAAAGTCATAGTATAGTATGTCGAAAAAGTCATAAAAAGTCATAGTATAGTATGTCGAAAAAGTCATAAAAGTCATAAAAAGTCATAGTATAGTATGTCAAAAAAAGTCATAAAAAGTCATAAAAAGTCATAGTATAGTATGTCGAAAAAGTCATAAAAGTCATAAAAAGTCATAGTATAGTATGTCGAAAAAAGTCATAAAAAGTCATAAAAAGTCATAGTATAGTATGTCGAAAAAGTCATAAAAGTCATAGTATAGTATGTCGAAAAAAGTCATAAAAGTCATAGTATAGTATGTCGAAAAAGTCATAAAAGTCATAGTATAGTATGTCGAAAAAGTCATAAAACGTCATAAAAAGTCATAGTATAGTATGTCGAAAAAGTCATAAAAAGTCATAAAAAGTCATAGTATAGTATGTCGAAAAAAGTCATAAAAAGTCATAGTATAGTATGTCGAAAAAAGTCATAAAAAGTCATAGTATAGAATGTCGAAAAAGTCATAAAAAGTCATAAAAAGTCATAAAAAGTCATAGTATAGTATGTCGAAAAAGTCATAAAAAGTCATAGTATAGTATGTTGAAAAAAGTCATAAAACGTCATAAAAAGTCATAGTATAGAATGTCGAAAAAGTCATAAAAAGTCATAAAAAGTCATTAAAAAGTCATAGTATAGTATGTCGAAAAAGTCATAAAAAGTCATAGTATAGTATGTCTAAAAACGTGATAAATAAATAAATTACTACGTCACTTCCGGAGTCTTCAGCTGATGTTTTTAAACGTTATTACGGTGCATAACTTACTGGAACAAAGCTGATCACCGTGTTGTTGCTGCTGACTAAACCACTGATTATAAATATGTACACTGGCGTTAAAGACCCGCTGATCGCTGTCCAATTCTCTGATATGAATGCCCGCATTGCATTGTGGGATACGGGCTTAGAATGCGCCCAGCTCGGATCATATTGTCTTACAGCATACTGTAATATTTCACCGGTAATAAGACAGAAATAATATTATTAAAATAAAGATACACGTACCATGATAACATCTAAATAAATGTTGATAGATGTAGGGGTTTAGTTTTAAGGAATCCAGCTTCCCTGGCCCCAAATAGACCGAAATAATAACATTAAAAAACATGTATATAAGCCATGATGAGATCTGGTGAATACATGTTGATTAAAACAGCAGTTATTGGGCTAAAAATACCAATAATAGCAAAGCTATACAGCTTCTCTGCTGCAGCCCGACTGGCAGAAAGAAACGTGCTGTGATCACGAAAGATGCTTCCCATTGAAATACATTAGCTTAAAAAACTTAGAAATGCCATCATCATCATCATCATCATCATCATCATCATCATCATTCGTGATGCCATCATGAACTGCTGTGAGACTGGGTTGAGTAGTACACAATCATATGTGTATTGTTTTGATTACAATGTGAGGAATTCCTTTACGCTGCCTATTTGTGTCTATTTCTCTCCGTTAATCAGCGGCGTCTGTACAGCATCAACAGGGGGCGCCATTGTTGTTTATGTGTGTGTGACGTCAAAACCTGTAACTGGGAGTACAACGATCAGGTACCAGTTCACGGGGAGTAAGTTACAGGTTTGACTGCTGTTCCAGGGGACTTTCACGGGGAGAAGGTTGTGACAACTCGGGTTACGGGTTTCCTGGAACGCGCCCTTAGTCACAACCTTAGTGAGACCACAAAATGACTGCCAAACACAGCAGAAGCAGAAGAAGCAGCAGAGCCAACAGTCAAGGCAGAAAAGACAAGAAGAAAGCAACAAATGCACTTTCACTTTACGGAACAAACAGAGCTACGTCACGTTCTGCGTCACGTGGTAACCGTCAGGAAGTAAAGTAACGTCTGATCTGAACCAAAACTACCATCATATGTAAGGATATCTTAGCATGATGGCATGTGCTAGCATGGGTTAGCGTCGATGAGCGTTTGGGTTGCCCAGTGTGTGTGAATGGTCATGTGACATGTGCTGTCAGACGTGTTGATATGCACGGAGATTAGTTCTGCTACTGGATATAAAACTATTGTGTGCATGGAGATCGTTTTTGTCTCCAAAACCAAAACGTAGCAGTGTGGATGTAGCCTGAGTCCACTTTTTTTTAAAGTTCTCACTGTTAGTGTTGTTTTCCAAACTGCTGACATCTTTGTCTTCTGTAAGGGATTTTTCGTAAAAAGTGGAAGGCCCAAAGGCCACAGAAAATCTGACTCCATTAATCTCACTAACTTCTAATCCCCAGCGTATTCATTGATGACCCAGAAACCTGAATCACTGAGACGTTTAAATAAGGTTATCACTTCTTATAGATCTTCTTATATGATATACAAATACACATGCAGGCCTATACGTGCGGGCCACAACTGTGACTCCTCGTGTCCACCAAGTTATGAGCCATGTTTCACAAAAGTCCAAATCCTTTATTCTCATTTATAATGTTTACATTACACTCAAGAAACACAAATGAAATTATACAGTAGGCTATTTACTTATAATGTAGCTGCAATCATGTAAAAACGTTGTAAGCCGTGAAACGTGGTAGGATACTTTATTATTATAAAGTACGCTAAGTAAGTACTACCTTTTTGTATATGAACTTTTCTTCTCTAAAGAATTGAAAAAAGATAACACGTTTCCTCAAAGTGCTCGTGCATCGTGATGCGCACACCTCCACGTATAAAGGGGATACAAATCCGGGAACGTGATTGGTTACGATCGCCACAGCCTCTATGATGTAGCTTTCTTACGCCACCCCTTGCACGGTGCACAAATGCGCCACAGCTGCCCAAAGGAGCCACCCTAAATAAATGACCCAAAGTGTTTGGCGCGCTCCCGACGCACGCCTGGAAGTGCCCACCAGCTGATTAGTCTGTTGGCTAAGACACCAGCTGCTGAAAAGACGTTCCTAAGTCCCGACACAAACTTCAGACATACACACTTCATGCTCTGCTTCATTTTAAGATTTTGATCTCTTTATCTTCCATGTCTTCTTTCAGACTGGTGGAAAGAAAACATTTATTTTGCCACACTACGCGTCTATTTGTGTCTGTAGATTTCTACGAAAATCACCAAAGTTAACATTAGATAATGTCTCGTTAGTATATGTAATGTAAGAGCCATTTAAGAGTCACAGTGAAAACAAAGTTAACATTAGATAATGTCTCGTTAGTATATGTAATGTAAGAGCCATTTAAGAGTCACAGTGAAAAGCTAACAATCCTTTAGATGGGAGAAAAGAAGCTGCGACTCAAAGTAAAGTGTTGAACAGGTACGGAGCGGCCCCGGGAACAGCTTCCTATGATGTGGGAGGTCTCATAATGAAGGTAGGGCAATAAGGTCCAGCTGCGGCTTGCAGCTGCTCACGCAACTCCCCTTGTTTTCTTCGCCTTCAAAATAAAAGCCTGTTTTCTAAAGTTCTTTGCGTGACTGGCTACAGGCCGCAGCTGGACCCTTCTCAGGTAGGGAGTGACTCCACTGCTCTCAGATCAGTCTCCACAGCCACACAGGTTACTGCAGGGGGCGCCACAGGCCCAAATATAAGATACAGCAGCTCCAATATGAACAGACAGCATCTTAATGTGTAAAGTAACTAGTAATTAAAGCTGTCAGATGAATGTAGCGGAGTAAAAAGTACAATATTTCTGTGTACTTTCTATGTAGTGGAGTAGAAGTAGAAAGTGGCATGAAAAGAAAAGACTCAAGTAAAGTACAAGTACCTCAACATTTGTACTTTGGTACAGTACTGGAGTACATAGTAACTTAGTTACATTCCACCGCTGCAAAATAGCTTTTAGAGACCCCTCAAAATGTTGAATGGGAGCTTGTGATTTATTAAAGAAGACCTATTAATATTTACTGTTTTCTGGTTTCTTAATGTATTTTGTGTTGCTACAAGAACATGTTTACATGCTTTTATGCGTTTTTACTGTGATTTGAACAACAAACATATAAAAACAACAGACAAACAGCCCTTTTGGATATACATACATCAGTTATAACTGGGAGAAAGTAAACCAGGACCGGGGTTCATGTCCCGTTTGAAAATAAAAGGAAACCGAGAGTTTCTTTAACTTCAGGGAACAGACGGAGCTACGTCTCGTTCTGCGTCACGTGGTAACCTTCAGGAGGTGAAGTAATGTCTGATTTGAACCCAAAACCTCCATCTTTTTATCAACTTAACGGAGTAGATTTAGTACAAATAAATGACAGATGTCAAATAAATGACAGATGTCACTGTCTGCTTGATATTTATACAGCACATCTCAAACATGGAGGCAATTAAAGGCAAAGAAAACATTAAAACATTTTAAACAATACGCAAAAAAACCAGAATGAAATCAATTAAGATCAAGACAAAATTCAAGCATATGTTAGCATATTCTATCATGGGTTAACATGTTAGCATATGTTAGCATATTCTATCATGGGTTAACATGTTAGCATATGTTAGCATATTCTATCATGGGTTAACATGTTAGCATATGTTATCATATTCTATCATGGGTTAACATGTTAGCATATGTTAGCATATTCTATCATGGGTTAACATGTTAGCATATGTTATCATATTCTATCATGGGTTAACATGTTAGCATATGTTAGCATATTCTATCATGGGTTAACATGTTAGCATATGTTAGCATATTCTATCATGGGTTAACATGTTAGCATATTCTATCATGGGTTAACATGTTAGCAAATGTTAGCATATTCTATCATGGGTTAACATGTTAGCATATGTTAGCATATTCTATCATGGGTTAACATGTTAGCATATGTTAGCATATTCTATCATGGATTAACATGTTAGCATATTCTATCATGGGTTAACATGTTAGCATATGTTATCATACTCTATCATGGGTTAACATGTTAGCATATGTTAGCATATTCTATCATGGGTTAACATGTTAGCATATGTTAGCATATTCTATCATGGATTAACATGTTAGCATATGTTAGCATATTCTATCATGGGTTAACATGTTAGCATATGTTAGCATATTCTATCATGGGTTAACATGTTAGCATATGTTAGCATATTCTATCATGGAGTTATCTATGTTAGCATATGTTACGCATATTCTATCATGGGTTAACATGTTAGCATATGTCCAGCATATTCTATCATGGGTTAACATGTTAGCATATTCTATCATGGGTTAACATGTTAGCATATGTTAGCATATTCTATCATGGGTTAACATGTTAGCATATGTTATATTCTATCATGGGTTAACATGTTAGCATATGTTATCATATTCTATCATGGAGTTAACATGTTAGCATATGTTAGCATATTCTATCATGGGTTAACATGTTAGCATATGTTAGCATATTCTATCATGGATTAACATGTTAGCATATGTTAGCATATTTCTATCATGGATTAACATGTTAGCATATGTTAGCATATTCTATCATGGGTTAACATGTTAGCATATGTTAGCATATTCTATCATGGATGACTATGTTAGCATATGTTAGCATATTCTATCATGGGTTAACATGTTAGCATATGTTAGCATATTCTATCATGGGTTAACATGTTAGCATATGTTAGCATATTCTATCATGGGTTAACATGTTAGCATATGTTAGCATATTCTATCATGATGTTAACATGTTAGCATATGTTAGCATATTTTATCATGGGTTAACATGTTAGCATATTCTATCATGGGTTAACATGTTAGCAAATGTTAGCATATTCTATCATGGGTTAACATGTTAGCATATGTTAGCATATTCTATCATGGGTTTAACATGTTAGCATATGTTATCATATTCTATCATGGGTTAACATGTTAGCATATGTTGCATATTCTATCATGGGTTAACATGTTAGCATATGTTATCATATTCTATCATGGGTTAACATGTTAGCATATGTTAGATATTCTATCATGAGTTAACATGTTAGCATATGTAGCATATTCTATCATGAGTACATGTTAGCATATGTTTGCATATTCTATCATGGGTTAACATGTTAGCATATGTTAGCATATTCTATCATGGGTTAACATGTTAGCATATATTTATCATATTCTATCATGGGTTAACATGTTAGCATATGTTACATATTCTATCATGGGTTAACATGTTAGCATATGTTATCATATTCTATCATGGGTTAACATGTTAGCATATGTTATCATATTCTATCATGGGTTAACATGTTAGCATATGTTAGCATATTCTATCATGGGTTAACATGTTAGCATATTCTATCATGGGTTAACATGTTAGCAAATGTTAGCATATTCTATCATGGGTTAATATGTTAGCATATGTTAGCATATTCTATCATGGGTTAACATGTTAGCATATGTTAGCATATTCTATCATGGGTTAACATGTTAGCATATGTTAGCATATTCTATCATGGGTTAACATGTTAGCATATGTTATCATATTCTATCATGGGTTAATATGTTAGCATATGTTAGCATATTCTATCATGGGTTAACATGTTAGCATATGTTAGCATATTCTATCATGGGTTAACATGTTAGCATGTGTTATAAGATAAGATAAGATATACTTTATTGTCCCGAAAGGGAAGTTTGTTTGGACTCTGTCCGTTCTACAGCTTTACAAAGACAACACAAAATACAGAAAATAAGCATCTCTCAACACATACTCTCATGCAACACAAACATGCTTCCATATACATATAGTAAGCACATTAAATACTCTTTTCATTGGCATTTTTTAATTGAACAACCCTGTTGGCTACATTCTCCACAATAAGTGTAGCACAGCCCTTTCACAGTAAGATATTGCACAACTAACATATTGCCCAACCCCAATAACCTACTTATTGCACAAATGACACATTTCCACATAACCTATGAAGTACACAATGACATATTGAACAATCCAGCAGCCCATGTGTTGCACCATTAACATATTGCATAACCCCAATAACCTACTTATTGCACGATGACATATTGAACAACCCAGCCAGCCTACATGTTAGTGTTGATAAGCTGATGGACCTATAGGCACAAATGAGTGTTCATATCGGTTTAGCCTGCATTTAGGAACCCTGAATCTTCTACCAGAGGGTAAAAGCTGAAATTCTGGGTGAAGTATGTGGGTCGGATTGGAAAATATTTTTTGCGCCTGTCTGATAACCGACTGCTCATAAATTGTCTGGGGGGACAGATGGTTTTTGACCCCCATAATCTTCATAGCTGTCTGTACCTGACGGGCGATCTGTGATTTGGACTGTACTGTCAGGTTACCATACCAGGCTGTGATACCATATTTTACAATACTAGTATTGCGTATTGCTAAGTGTTAGTATGTTAACATATGCTAGTATGTTGTCATATGATAGCTAGCTTTCTACTAACACAGATAACCTTTTTTACTGACACAGAAAACCCAGTAGAACCGTCACATCAGCATATGCTAGCTTGTTAGCATATGTAAAAATATGTTAGCTTGTTAGCATATGCTATAATGGGTTAGCATTGATGAATATTTACCACACATGCCCAGTGTGTGTGAATGGTCATGTGATATGTGTTGTCAAACGTGTAAATATGCACGAAGATTAGTTCTGCTACTGGATCTAAAACTATTGTGTGCGTAGAGATCGTTTTTGTCTCCAAATGCTGCTTAAAAATCAAAACGTAGCAGTGTGAATATTGACTCTTGAGTCCAGTTTTCTAGTTCTCACCGTTAGTGTTGTTTTCCAGACTGCTGACATCTTTGTCTTCAACTCTGCAACAACACACAGAGGCCAACATCTTGTCTAGGGCCCCTTTCTTCATGAAGATATACAGAACCAAGTCTGCAAGAGGATTCAGCTTAAGAAACAGAAAAGACAGGTAGAAGAGAGTATCACTTTGTGAGTGGACATTTGTGTATCTCTCTACCTTCATCAAAATGCTGTCTACCGTTATCAAAATGATGTTGGGAAGGAAAAGCAGCGTGTAGTTTAGCAGCACCAGGACCAAAGTTCCTACAATTCGTCGTCTTTCGTCAGGCAGGATCGAGACGGAGGCAGACAGGGCTTTGAGAGTCGCACAGCAGAAGAATATGAGCAGTGGGAAGGGAAGGAACAGAAAGACAACGACGATGATTTGTGGGATGTCAAAATTACCACCGAAAAATATAGTGAAAAGGTAGAGAGCAGGAAGGGCCCAGGCCACGACACAGATCACCACAGTGGACTTGATGGTCCGTCTGCAGTGGTACCACAGCGGGAAGACGATCAGCAAATACCTGAAATACAAGATAAACAGCTTCAGATTTCAATAATACAACGGTCAGACACAGAAGAAGCTACACATGCTGGATCAACGCATTCTCATGAACACGTTTGTATGACTTTGGACTTTAGGAGAAGTCCCGCCCACACACACTCCCCCCTCACCATCCAGAATGATACAGTGTCCACTGTGGATTCCTTTAGGTTCCTGGGATCAACCATTTCAGAGGACCTAAAATGGTCTCCCCACATTGACTCTGTCCAGAAAAAGGCCCAGCAGAGGTTATACTTCCTGCGACAGCTAAGGAAGTTTAATCTGCCTAAGGAGCTGCTGACCACTTTCTACTCAGCCATCATTCAGTCTGTCATCTGCACCTCCATCACTGTCTGGTTTGGGTCAGCCATCAAACAGGACAGGGCCAGACTGCAACAGACAATTAGGGCTGCAGAGAGTATCATTGGAGCTGACCTTCCCTCCATCCAGGACCTGTACCGGTCCAGGGTCAGGAAAAGGGCAACAAAAATCTCTGGAGACCCCACACAACCTGGTCACAAACTGTTCAACCTCTGGTAAGCATCTGGTAGGAGATACAGGGCACTGTTCACCAAAACCAGCCGACACAAAGACAGTTTCTTTCCCCAAGCAGTCACTCTGTTGAACACCCTTACACTGAACAAAGTCAATCAACACTGTTCTGCTCATCTACCTCATGTCATTAATCATTAATATATCATCATTGCATTGAACCACCTTGCACTATATTTATATTTAAATCTTAAATATGGACTACACTTTGTATACTCTATTGTATTGTGTATTGTTATACTGCATACTAAACAGTATTTTTTATTCTTTATATGTTAAGTGAGTGTTGCAAAGATTAACCAGAGTCAAATTCCTTGTTTGTTTACGCAAACCTGGCCAATAAAGCTGATTCTGATTATGATGATATCGTACGAAAATGCATGCATAACAATTCCTATGCTATGAGATAGATACCTTTCCATGGCTATGAACACCATGAAGCCAACACTGGTCATCAGACTGTAGTTGTAAATACTATTGTAGATAATGTACATTATCGTGCTCTTAGGGCGAGCCACGTCACAGATCATGCAGCAGAGCTGGATGAGGTCAGAAATCAGAAGGTTGATGACGTAGATGGGAGCAACGTGATCATTTCTTACCTGCAGGAAAAGTAAATCAGAGTAAATCTGAACTCTCTGCTCAGCAGCAGTCGTTTTTTAATTTCATATTTTTATTCAAACTCTTTTGTGTAGTCAGAAACACATTCTCATGCGCACAACTCGTTCAATACTGAGACTTAGTCAGGCACCCATACAGTTTAATCTTTCAACATGCAGGGTACAACCACTTAGTTAGAGTTAGGGAAAGATCATGGATGGGGTTACAAAATGTACGTTTAAGTGACCCCCCTAGACAAGAAGAGGACACAACCTTGGAAACTTGGCGCCCAACCCAGATCCTGTACACACATACAGTAAATCAATAAATCTCATTCCTAATGTTCATACCAGAGAGTAGAGAGAGTAGATGGCGATGAGAGTCAAAGGAAGGCCGATGCAAATGATGATGCACGTCACCACATGTGTGATGAATCCAGCTTCAGTGCCATTGAGGTAGCCAAACGTGCTGTTTGTGTAATTACTGGAGCCTGAGGTGCTGTTGGTGAGATTATGGGAGCCTGAGATAAATATGTTGGTGTAAATATCAGAGCTTTGAGTGCTGATGTCTAAAGGGATGCCTAAAGGGTCACTGCTCTCTAATGGAAATGGAGTTGGAATGCTGTTAAAGATGCTGTCGTAGTCAAAGGTGCTGTCGTCCTGTGTAGTGTCGTTAACGTCCATTTTTCAGAGGGTAACCTGTAGGTAAGGAGATCAGGTTATACAAAGGACATTTGGACATTTGGAACGTTTTAGCATGAAAATGTTCCAGGGACCTTTGTTTGAGCAGAATTGTAGTTTTATAGTTGTTTTGCATCTTTCGGGTGATAGTTTTCAGTCTTTTTTAAAGGTTGTTTTGCGTGTCTTTGTAGTTGTTACGATATCATCTGTTGTCGCTGCAGGACGGTTACCTTCTGTCTGCTAAGCGTGAACTGTCCAGACCGTCACCTTAAAACCTCACCGTGTTTTCGTTGGATATCATAGGAACTGTTCATGAGACAACTTATTCGCATGAACAGGTTTGTATGATATCTTTCGAAATTACAGCGACCGCCGTCGGTCACGTGACAGTTACATTTAGCGGTCTTTGCAGTTACATTTAGCTGACAAAAGGTGGCTGATCTGCAAGGACAACAGCTAAGTTTAGACAACAAATCGACTACCATTAGTTAAGATCACAAAAAAGTGAAAGGGGAGATATTTCCTGCCAACGGGGAGATCTTCTGCACAACATCGGCCAGCAGACAGATCAACGAAGCATCTTAGAACATGAAGGAAGGACACATGACTGTACAGACAATTTGACATCTTAAAAAGTGACTGAAAATTAAAAGAAGTTTGTGAAAAATAAGAATTACTGTGTTTTCCGGACTATAAGTCTCACTTGTTTTCATGCTTTGGCTGGTCCTGCGACTTATAGTCAGGTGCGACTTATATATCAAAATATATATAATGTAACATGTTTTAAATGTTATTTCATGCTGAAAACATTACCGTCTACAGCCGCGAGAGGCGCTCTAGGCTTGTGAGGACTATATGCTGCTCCTAAAGACAACTGAGAAAGAAAAGAAGCTGCAGGAGACTGCAGGTAGTAAAACACGCAGCCGAAAACGGTCATCGAGCAGCAGAAGGAGAGTTTGGAGTGAGAGAGAAACTTGTGAGGGACTGGAGAAAAGGTTAGTCTCACTGCAATGAAGAAAACAAAGAAAGCTAGTCGCGCTGAAATCCAGATGGCCAGAGCTGGAGGAAGGAGTCCACAGATGGGTGCTTGAACAACGTGCTGCTGGGAGAGGCTCGTCAACAGAGCTGTTACGTTACGTTAACGTAGAGGACACCTACCGTATTCAGCCCCTTGTTCTGGGGGCTGTTGGGTAGTTTAATAACTGTTAATGTGTTACGTTAACGTAGAGGACACCTACCGTATTCAGCCCCTTGTTCTGGGGGCTGTTGGGTAGTTTAATAACTCTCCTTTCCAGATTAAATGTCTGTTCTTGCTCTTGGATTTTGTGAAATAAATGTCTAAATAAATGCGACTTCTATATGTTTTTTTCCTCTTCATGACGCATTTTTTGACTGATGCGACTTATACTCCGGAAAATACGGTAAAGAAGAAAATGGCATAAGAATGTCAATAAATAAGAACGTTTTGTTGACACTGTAATCCAGTAATCAGTTGCCACAATTGAGTTTATAAACTCAAAAGTCTGAGGTTGTTAGATCTTAAATATTTGTAGAAACATGAACTTCATGTTCACTAAACTTCATATGAATCAAAAAATAAGATTATTCCAATGAATTAATTTGAGCATTTGGGTTTACAGTGCAGGGATTTCCATCTTACAGTTTTTCACGATCACTATGACACTTTCTTCAATACTTTTAACAACTTTCCTAAACTCTTAACGCACCAACACACCTACAGACACACAACTGGCAAAACAGTTCATTTCATGCTGAAAATCACACATTGTAAACTAAACTCCAACTTCCAAAATACAATAACACACTAACACAACGTACTGTGTCTACCAAAACAATGCAAACATGTCCCAAACTCAAATAATTCTTCTGAAACACTAACACATGTTCTCTCCCAACAGGAACATTTAGTCACTCATAGAACAATGTCATACAGAACACTAACATCACATGGAAGTACAGAAACTGCATTATTTCATATGTATCAGGTCTGCCCTTATACAACAGACAATAGTATATATATGTGTGAATAGTATATTGTATGGTGTGTGTTTTGGACTGCAGTTTCTTTTGAAGCCTTTCTACATTTTTGTTTTGTTGGGTTTAGTAAATGCATGCATATTTTATTACTGTAAAGATAATTTTTTGGGCTTTTCCGCCTTTATTTGACAGGACAGCTAGTTGAGAAAGGGGAGAAAGAGAGAGAGGGGGGAGGGGAAGACATGCAGGAGATAGTCACAAGTTGTATTTGAACCCTGGAACTCTGCGTTGAGGCATAAACCTCCCAGTATATGTGCGCCTGCTCTACCCGGTGAACCAACCCGGCCACCGTTTTGTTTCTTTTGCTGCAGAGATTCAATAGAAAAAATGAATGAGCCGTCTCAGAGTAGCTTTATAGAAGGTACGGTTTATGAAAACAAGGAGACAGAGACAGGATTGTCCTGGTACTTCTCTTCCTCTCCCTCGTGAAGGCATCTTTCTTATTTTCTGTGTTCATCTACAGTATATTGTTCTAGTAGGACCTCTTTTACTGTCCTACCATATGATCATGAGGTTGAAAGAACCTCAACAGCTGAGTGTGTTTCCTAGATATCAATCAGCTGTGATCCATCTATTTGCATAGCTTCAATCAGCTGTTTCTCAGTAGCAGGGGAACACAATGGAGGGGGGGGGGGTATATTGGTGTTTGTGATCAGCTGTTCACTTTGACTTTAGCCTATAAGTTAGGTTAGGAACATGATGTTATCTGTTCTGACTTACAGAGTGAAAGCATTTGCACATTGGTCAGTAAAGATCCAATGTTCTGGTCTTGGTGGAGCTTGTGTGTAGAAGAAGTTCAAGCATCTTAAATGTGTGTTAACTGTACGCATTTTGTGTCAAAGCAACAAGAAATGTGTTAACTGTACGGCCTACACAGACGGATGTTGTGCTAACTGTGTTAAGAGTTTAGGAAAGTTGTTAAAAGTATTGAAAAAAGTGTCATAGCGATCGTAAAAAACTGTAAAGAAGTCCAAGATAAAGACAGGAAATGTCTGACTGATCAGGTGTGTCTGCAGGAGACCTCTCTGTGACTGATCAGGTGTGTCTGCAGGAGACCTCTCTGTGACTGATCAGGTGTGTCTGCAGGAGACCTCTCTCTGACTGATCAGGTGTGTCTGCAGGAAAAGTCTCTCTAATTGACCAGGAGTGTCTGCAGTACGGACCTGTCCCGCCGGTTGGACACGTCCCGCAGCCAGAACACTTCATATTTCACACGTCCGCACTCAAAAGGGAGTCTGTAGCTTGTTATCTAGGTCACTGTTTCTCAAATGGGGGTAGGCGTACACCTTGGGTACTTTGGAGGAATGCAGGAGGTATGTGAGATTTTTGCTAAAAGCTAATTAAAAAATATGCCATATTGTCCTTGTCCTTTTTTCTTTCTTTTAGTTTTAAGACTGACGTAAAGACGGGGTGAGGAGGAGGAAGTGTTGGGTGTTTATCTACTTTCCCTTGTTTATTCTACAAACAGACTTATTTCTCAATGTGATTTGTTGTTGAGACTCAAAAGGAGTAAAAAAAAAGGTGAAAAACTACAAAAAGACGCTAAATAAAGAGAAAAAAACTGAGGAACAGATGAGATGTTGTTAAGTTATGACCCCAAAGTATTTGGATGAGTCAGAACATTTCACCTGACGAGGGATGTCCCTGAGGGGAGGAGACTTACTGTCAAGTAACAAAAAACACACACACACACACACACACACAGACACACACACACAACACACACACACACACACACACAGACACACACACGCCCATTCCAGTAATTCCCCCAAGAGCAAGCATTTAGTGCAACAGTGGCGAGAAAAAACTCCCTTTGTAAAGTTCCGGGGCAATTGGAATAATTGTTGCCAAGATAATGCAACTTCCTGTCTAAACAGGAAGTTGCGTTATCTATTGCGCCATTTTTTGGATAACTTTTCGTCATGAATGTCAACAGATACTACCTGCAAAGATTCAAGAAGATTGAAATCACGGCCTAGGACAAGTTCGAAAGAATGTAAAACACATGACACATGCATAATTAAAGATGGCCGCCTTCCAGTTGGGCGGAGCTAATGAAGGTTATTGGCAAATATGTCCGCAATGATTAGAGCAATATGGGTATTAAATCTGGTGAAGATCGGAGCAACTATGTCCAAGTTAAGGCCTTCCATGCATAAGGGGGCGCTATGGAGCCCGCTTACAGGTTTGGGCCAAATCGCTGTACAGTCTCGCAAAGCTCACAGCTGTTTATGTGGGCGCCAATTTTTGTGAGTTTTCGTATATATTGAGGCCGTCAAAAAAGTGCCCAAGGGCTAAAACCAATCAGGGTCCCATAGGCCACGCCCACTTTGACCAATCAGTACCTTACTGTAGGGGTGGCCTCAGGAGTGGCCCTAGATGGTACCCATCACATTTTGTAAAATTCGGATGAGCCGTTCATGAGCTATAAACGTTATGTACTTGTAGCGCCCCCTAGTGGCCAATTTTCGTAAAATGTGTGGGGCCCCTCCAGAGGGTCATGGCAAACAAGGATCTTAAGTTTTGCGTTGATAGCAATTATTTTGGTCGCGATATGGCAAAGTTGGTGTTTTCATACTTAATATACGTAATATGTGCAAAAACTACCTGCCAAGTTTCGTGCAGATCGGTCGCACGGTCTAGGAGGAGTTCAGCAAAGTAGGTTTTCAATAAATCGCGACTTTTCATGCATAAAAGTCGAGGCGGAAATGGGCGTGGCCTATATCAGGACATTCATTTTTTGAATGTGCGATGTACGGTTTGGGAGTTATAGGACCAAACGCGTTTTTTCTGCAATAGCCAACAGCGTCCCATCCTTACTGTACACAGCTTGGATGGTTCCCCGCTTCCCCCTCCTGAGGTGGCGAACGGTTTTCCTTCTCCATGTCTTCTCCGAACTTCTCTCACAACCGCTGCTTTGCCTCTTTCACGGCAGAGGCTGCAGCCCTTCGGGCCCTTCGGTACCTTGCAACTGCCTCCGGAGTCGTCTGGGATAACATATCCTGGAAAGACTCCTTCTTCAGTCGGACAGCTTCCCTGACCACCGGTGTCCACCACGGTGTTCGTGGGTTACCGCCCCTTGAGGCACCTAAGACCCTAAGACCACAGCTCCTCACCGCAGCTTCAGCAATGGAAACTTTGAACATCGTCCACTTGGGTTCAATGCCCCCAGCCTCCACAGGGATGCACGAAAAGCTCCGCCGGAGGTGTGAGTTGAAAGTCTGTCGGACAGGGGCCTTCTCCAGACGTTCCCAATTTACCCGCACTACCCGTTTGGGCTTACCAGGTCTGTCCAGAGTCTTCCCCCACCCCCTGACCCAACTCACCACCAGATGGTGATCGGTTGACAGCTCCGCCCCTCTCTTCACCCGAGTGTCCAAAACATGCGGCCTCAGATCAGATGAAACTATTATAAAATCGATCATTGACCTTTGGCCTAGGGTGCTCTGGTACCAAGTACACTTATGAGCATCCCTATGTTCGAACATGGTGTTCGTTATAGACAATCCATGACTAGCACAGAAGTCCAACAACAAACAACCACTCTGGTTTAGATCAGGAGGCCGTTCCTCCCAATCACGCCTCTCCATGTGTCTCCATCATTGCCCACGTGCGTGTTGAAGTCCCCCAGCAGAGCTATGGAGTCCCCGACTGGAGCCCCATACAGGACTCCACTCAAGGTCTCCAAGAAGGCTGAATACTCCAAACTCTTGTTTGGTGCATATGCACAAACAACAGTCAGAGTTTTCCCCCCCACAACCCGCAAGCGTAGGGAGGTGACCCTCTCGTTCACCGGGGTAAACTCCAACGTAGCGGCGCTCAGCCGGGGGCTTGTGAGTATCCCCACACCCGCCCGGCGCCTCACACCCTGGGCAACTCCGGAGAAGAGTCCAACCCCTATCCAGGAGTATGGTTCCAGAACCGAGACTGTGCGTAGAGGTAAGCCCCACCAGATCTAACCGGTAGCGCTCCACCTCCCGCACAAGTTCCGGCTCCTTCCCCCACAGAGAGGTGACGTTCCACGTCCCCAGAGCCAGCCTCTGCTGCCCGGGTCTGGTCCGTCGAGGCCCCTGACCTTCACTGCCACCCATGTGGCAGCGCACCCGACCCCAGCGGTTCCTCCCACAGGTGGTGGGCAGGTGCCATGTAGCTTTTTCGGGCTGTGCCCGACCGGGCTCCGTGGCAAACCCGGCCACCAGGCGCTCGCCGATGGGCCCTCCATCTGGGCCTGGCTCCAGACGGGGGCCCCGGGCTTCCTCCGGGCAGGATCACTCCATCTCTTCCTCGATTTCTCATAGGGTTTTTGAACCATTCTTTGTCTGGCCCCTCACCTGAGACCACTTTGCCTTGGGAGACCCTACCAGGAGCACAAAGCTCCAGACAACACAGTCCTCAAGTTCATAGGGACACACAAACCTCTCCACCACGATAAGGTGATGGTTCCCGGAGAGGCTCTAACTCTTGCTCTAAAAACCATAGCTTATATTGGATATGTTTAGGTAACATGTTAGATAACATAGGAGCATGTAAGTTGGCAAAGTAAAGGTAGGATACTACAAAGAGACACAAAACAACCATTAAAAAGACACAAAACTATCACACAAAAGATACAAAGAAACTGCAAATCTGCTTAAACAAAGGTCCCTGGAACATTTTCATGCTAAAATGTTGAAATTCCAAATGTCCCTTTCTATAACCTGATCTCCTTACCTACAGGTTACCCTCTGAAAAATGGACGTTAACAACACTACACAGGACAACAGCACCTTTGAAATGTTGTTTAATCTCACCAACGGCACCTTCACCACCCTTAATGTTGTATTCATCACAGATGTGGTGGTGTACATCATCATTTGCATCGGCCTTCCTTTGACCTTCGTCGCCATCTACTCTCTCTACTCTCAGATATGAACATTAGGAATGAGATTTATTGATTTACTGTATGTGTCTGTAAAAGATCTTCATCTGGGTTGTGTAACCAAGTTTCAGAGCTTTGTGTCCTCTTCTTGTCCTGTTGGTCACTTAAACGTACATTTAGTAACCCCACCCATGATCTTTCCCTGACCCTAAGTGGTTTTACCCTGCACGGTTTTACCCTGTTGTGTCCACAGGGTGTCAGAAGGTCATCAACCTTCTGATTTCTGACCTCATCCAGCTCTGCTGCATGATCTATGATGTGGCACACCCTGAAAACTGGATGATAGACATTATCTACTATATTATTTACGGCTACAGTCTGTTGACCAGTGTTGGCTTCATGGTGTGCATCGCCCTGGAAAGGTATCTGTCTATCCATTCAGGCTGTTCTCATGAACCATTCGTACATATAGCTCTGAAAAACTACACGGAGACGCTTTTTGGTATGAACGCATATGTTTAGCATCGTTTTGGCCGATCATTGAAACGAATCCTGTAAACGCGCTGCCTGAAGACGCACTTTCTTGAAACCTGGACACCGTCTTCAAAAACATCTTTGTTTGGGCGACGAAGCGCGCACACTTGCGTATCGATGATGTCATCGCCACACCCCTCGACCTCTAGCCTTTGACCTCTTACCCCACGACGACGTCTCATAACAACAACAATTCACCATCGGTCCACACAAATGATTCTGGTTTCTTTAAACCAGTGTTTGGTTTCTTTTTCTACTGTCTGCTTGTATACAGCGCGCAAGATTTTAGCACATGCTCCGCCTCTTCTTCTCCGTTTTTGGCGAATTTCTGTAGCAGAAACAGCGCCACCTATAGGCCTGGCATATGAAGTAGCGTGTTGAGTCATTTACAAATGGATCCGTTTGAACGCTAATGTTTTTGGAATGATGCCAGGGAAGACGGGGGGGGGAAGATTGTTTTGGTACGTGTGGACGTGGCCTAGGCCACTTTACTCACTGGCCCGTCCTAACGTTAGCTAGATGGCTTTGTAGACAATGTACCATGGATGTGTTAAGCAGTGTACTGATAAAAGTTTCTGCAACAACAATGGCTTCTCTTTAAAGTGATATGGACAGTGTTCTTGGATGGAATCCAGTGTAAATAAGTGGCACCACTGCAGACGGACCATCAAGTGGCCTGGGCCCTTCCTGCTCTCTACTTTCTCACTCTTTTTTTTGCTGATAATTTTGACATCTCAACAATCATCGTCGTTGTCTTTCTGTTCCTTCCCTTCCCACTGCTCATATTCTTCTGCTGTGCGACTCTCAAAGCCCTGTCTGCCTCCGTCTCGATCCTGCCTGACGAAAGACGACGAATTGTAGGAACTTTGGTCCTGGTGCTGCTAAACTACACGCTGCTTTTCCTTCCCAACATCATTTTGATAACGGTAGACAGCATTTTGATGAAGGTAGAGAGATACACAAATGTCCACTCACAAAGTGATACTCTCTTCTACCTGTCTTTTCTGTTTCTTAAGCTGAATCCTCTTGCAGACTTGGTTCTGTATATCTTCATGAAGAAAGGGGCCCTAGACAAGATGTTGGCCTCTGTGTGTTGTTGCAGAGTTGAAGACAAAGATGTCAGCAGTCTGGAAAAAAACACTAACGGTGAGAACTAAAAAACTGGACTCAGGCTACATCCACACAGCTTTTAACCCTTGTGTTGTCTTCCTGTCATCCCTATCTCAATGTTTCAGTCACTTTTTTCAACATTTTAATCGCTTTTTCTGACACTTTGTTCTGCTTTTTCCCAATGTTTTTGTCACTTTTTCAATGTTTTGGGTGCTTATTTTTTATTATTTTTTGAGCGTTTTCTCTTTTTTATTTACATTTTCAAAAAAAATGTTGAAAACGGGAGGACAACATGAGGGTTAAGCAGCATTTATTATTATTTTTTTTTTTTTAAGATATGTTTTTGGCCATTTTAGGCCTTTATTTGTAGAGGACAGCTCAGATTTGAAAGGGGAGAGAGAAGGGGAATGACATGCAGCAAAGGGCTGCTGTCGAGGAGTAAACCTCTATATACGGGCGTCCGCTCTACCAGGTGAGCTAACCGGGCGCCCGGTTAAGTAGTTTTTTAGACAAGAAAATCCTTCTTTTAACACGTCTGACAACACGTATCACATGACCGTTCACACACTGGGCATGTGCGTGTGAATGGTCAGATAGAACTGACTGATGTGC
>NC_135877.1:22714448-22716948 GCF_031162955.1 Sander vitreus | reverse complement strand
ACACACAGACAGACACACACACACACACACACACACACACACATTTTTATGACTGTAGGTGTCCTCTTTGTGTTTGTTCTCAAAGTATTAGACCATGCCGGTTTCCCACTGAAAACTAGGCTTGACAATCTTTATTTTATGCATGATGTAAAAAGTAAGACATGTAGCTGGAAGTTTGGCTCCTAAAACACATGGCTTTCAAGCCGGGGAGCGAAGTTCATGTCCTGAAGAAGTTATGGAGGAAAAAAAAGTCAACAAAAACGTCAAAGAAATTGCCAAAAAAAAAACTAGAAAAAGGAGTCAAAAACTCTGAAAAAAATGTCCCAAAAACCAGTCTGGCTATCAGCAGACCAAGCTCAATCTTTCAAGATTGAACATTATTTTGGGGAGTCTGCTCTGTACTTTCTACTGCACAAGAGGCGGGATCAACGGGCATAGTTCAAATGACTCTGTACGCCATTGGATAGTCCTTTAACCAATCAGAGCAACGATCCGGGTGACGTAGAAGAACATCAACGGGTTGCTGTGCTTCGGTGGCCGCCATGCTGAATGTAAACAAGAAGCTGCTTGGTTGCTTCTCTATGTTCATCGTGTTAAACCAGCCAATAGTGCGCCAGGTGGATAAGCCAGTTTGTGATTGGTTCCCGCAGATTTGTAACGGAAGCAAGATAGATAAACATACAGGTTTTCCAGCCTGAGCTGCAGGGAGAAATCAAATCGCCAGCAGATCAGGCTGGGTTTACCCAGTCTACCAAAAAGCTAGAAAAAGGCGACAAAAACATTGAAAAGGAAAAACAACTTCCACCCCGTAAAGGATGTACTTCCTGCGGCAGCTGAAGAAATTCAACCTGCCAAAGACAATGATGGTAAACTTCTATACAGCCATCATCGAGTCCATCCTCACATCCTCTATCACCATCTGGTACGCTGCTGCCACTGCCGAGGACAAGAGCAGACTGTTCTCACATCCTCCATCACCATCTGGTACGCTGCTGCCACTGCCGAGGACAAGAGCAGACTGTTCTCACATCCTCCATCACCATCTGGTACGCTGCTGCCACTGCCGAGGACAAGGGCAGACTGTTCTCACATCCTCCATCACCATCTGGTACGCTGCTGCCACTGCCGAGGACAAGGGCAGACTGTTCTCACATCCTCCATCACCATCTGGTACGCTGCTGCCACTGCCGAGGACAAGGGCAGACTGCAGCGTCTCATTCGGTCAGCTGAGAAGGTGATTGGCTGCAATCTGCCGCCGCTCCAGGACCTGTATGCAACCAGGACTCTGAAGCGTGCTGGAAAGATTGTTCCCGACCCCTCCCACTCCGGCCACAAACTCTTTGAGACACTCCCCTCTGGCAGGAGGCTCAGGTCCATCAGGACCAAAACCACACGCCACAAGAACAGTTGTTTCCCCTCCGCCACTAGCCTTATTAAAGTGGCCATATTATGCTCATTTTCCGGTTCATACTTGTAATTTGAGGTTGTACCAGAATAGGTTTACATGGTTTAATTTTTTAAAAAAACCCACCATATTGTTGTTGTACTGCTCATTGCTGCAGCTCCTGTTTTCACCCTGTGTTCAGGTCTCTGTTTTAGCTGCAGAGTGAGACCTCTCACTGCTGGAACATCTTTGTTGGCAGTCGCACATGCTCAGTAGCTAGGTAAGGACTACACGCTCAGTAGCTAGGTAAGGACTACAGGCTCAGTAGCTAGGTAAGGACTACACGCTCAGTAGCTAGGTAAGGACTACAGGCTCAGTAGCTAGGTAAGGACTACACGCTCAGTAGCTAGGTAAGGACTACACGCTCAGTAGCTAGGTAAGGACTACATGCTCAGTAGCTAGGTAAGGACTACATGCTCAGTAGCTAGGTAAGGACTACACGCTCAGTAGCTAGGTAAGGACCACACGCTCAGTAGCTAGGGTAAGGACTACACGCTCAGTAGCTAGGTAAGGACTACACGGCTCAGTAGCTAGGGTAAGGACTACACGGCTCAGTAGCTAGGTAAGGACTACACGCTCAGTAGCTAGGGTAAGGACTACACGCTCAGTAGCTAGGTAAGGACTACACGCTCAGTAGCTAGGTAAGGACTACATGCTCAGTAGCTAGGTAAGGACTACATGCTCAGTAGCTAGGTAAGGACTACATGTTCAGTAGCTAGGTAAGGACTACATGAGCTAGCTAGGTAAGGACTACATGCTCAGTAGCTAGGTAAGGACTACATGCTCAGTAGCTAGGTAAGGACTACATGAGCTAGCTAGCTGTTTCTCCAACTTCAGTAGTACAAGGCAGGATTAGCTGGGAGACTTCTTTTAAACGAGGGAACACTTCCACCTTTGTGTTGAATACCTGCAGAACAGGGACATGAACACTCACCTAAAGGATTATTAGGAACACCTGTTACATTTCTCGTTAATGCAATTATCTAATCAACCAATCACATGGCAGCTGCTTCAATGCATTTAGGGGTGTGGTCCTGGTCAGGACAATCTCTTGAA
>NC_135877.1:22701948-22709448 GCF_031162955.1 Sander vitreus | reverse complement strand
GCGGCTTAAAAGTGACAGTTTGACAGATCACAGCTGTGCGGCTGTGACACTTTGAGATTAAGATCAGAGATGTTTTCTGTGACCGACGGCTACAAAATTAAACCAAACGGCCGCATGTTTGTGTTGGAGAGTTTCCATCTCTTCAGTCGGACACGTTTCACACAATCCTGCAGATATTTTGGGACCTTTCGTAACCAAGGATGCTATTTTTTATCACAGAAGAACAACAACGTGTCAAAGTTTGAGCATCTCCACTTTCTGTTTTAGTTCACATTAGGCAATAATACTCCCGTAATACTTCCTGTCATTCAGTTTACTGTCAGGTTGTTCAAACGGCATCTCGTCTCCTCACAGCCTTTTATGTTTTTTGTTTATTGACAGACTCACACACACACACACACACACACACACACAGACTCACACACACACACACACACACAGACTCCCACACATACACAAACACACACACACACACACACACACACACACACACACACACACACACACACACACACACACACACACACACACACACACACACACACACACACACACACACACACACACACACACACACACACACACACACACACACACACAGACTCACACACACACACACACACACACACACACACACAGACATACACACACACAGACTCACACACACAGATACACACACATATACACACACAGACAGACACACACAGACACACACACACACAGAGACACATACACACACAGACACACTCACACATACACACACACACACACACACACACACACACACACACACACACACACACAGACTACACACACACACACACACAGACATCACACACACAGACTCACACACAGATACACACACACACACACATATACACACACAGACAGACACACACAGACACACACACACACACACACACACACACAGACACACACACACATACACACACACACACACACACACACACACACACACACACACACACACACACACACACACACACACACACACACACACACAGAGACACACACACATATACACACACACACAGACACACACAGACACACACACACACAGAGACACATACACACACAGACACACTCACACATACACACACACACACACACACACACATACACACACACACACACACACACACACACACACACACAGACACACACACACACACACACACACACACACACACACACACACACACACACACACACACACACAGAGACACACACACACACACACATATACAAACACACACAAACATACACACACACACACACACAACATTTATGTTGCTTTTCTGTCACTGGACGCTTTCTTAACCCTTTTTTTTTTGTGCTCCACTAGTCAAACAAAAACAATCTCCTTCTGAATCATCTCATTGCTGAATCTGACGTAGAAGACGATCCCACAGGAGAAAACAATGAGCTCCAGGATTTTTACAAATGTTTTTGTCAGACTGAACGAGGACATGAATAATATATATAAATACCAGAGGTTAAGCTGCAGGGCGTGAAGATGACATGGGCTTCACTAACCCTGGCTACTAAAACAACTGGATACTAAAACAACTGGATACTAAAACAACTGGATACTAAAACAACTGGATACTAAAACAACTGGATACTAAAACAACTGGATACTAAAACAACTGGATACTAAAACAACTGGATACTAAAACAACTGGATACTAAAACAACTGGATACTAAAACAACTGGATACTAAAACAACTGGATACTAAAACAACTGGATACTAAAACAACTGGATACTAAAACAACTGGATACTAAAACGACAAAAAAAACAACAAAAACGACAAAGAAATCGACAAAAAAATCGACAAACACGACAAAAAACGACAAAAAAGACAAAAAAAACGACCAAAAAACGACAAAAAAACGACAAAAAACGACAAAAAAAATTACAAAAAAACGACAAAAATCGACAAAAAAACAACAAAAAAACTCAAAAAAAAGAAAAAATTATTAAAAAAAATGACATGGATACTAAACATCTGATACTAAACATCTGGATACTAAACATCTGGATACAAAACGACAAAAAAAATCAACCAAAAAACGACAAAAAAATGACAAAAAAAAGACGAAAAAATTGACAAAAAATCGACTAAAAAATCGACCAAAAAACGACAAAAAAATGACAAAAAAAATTAAAAAAAAGACAACAAAAAACCTCAAAAAAAATTATTAAAAAAAATGACATGGATACTAAACATCTGGATACTAAACATCTGGATACTAAACATCTGGATACTAAACATCTGGATACTAAACATCTGGATACTACGTAAGTGGCCTGCTGTTGATGCTGGTGCGTTGGTGTGTGGGGAGTGTGTGGTAGAGCGAGGGAGAAAGGGAGAAAGGGACGGTGATTATCGTCAGAGCCATGGGCGTCAGTTTGGTGTGAAATGTCCCGGGGACAGAGACGCATTCAGAAGAACATTTCCAGAAGTGCTGGGGACAATGACATGTTCATTTCTTTTTTCTCTTTCACGCAGGTCATGTTATGAGAGACGCTGTCCTGTAGCTTACTAATGAATAAAAACGTGGGTTAATGTACGTAAACAATGATCAATGATCACCAAATGTCTCTCTCATATTGCTCCTCATAACCTCTGAAAACTCTCAGAAAATCAAACCCAAAGTCCAATTATTATGGCCGTTATCTGACATTCAGCGTCTCTGCTTCACGTCTTCAGCGGAGCGGCTGTGGGTTGACTCCACACGGTTCTCATGGGCTTTATAAGTCTTAACGTGAAAAGGCTCAACGTGGTTTAACGTACCTGAACATCGACCAATCATCACCACGTTTCTGGTTTGATTTTCTGACAGTTTTCAGAGGTTATGAGGAGCGATACGAGAGAGACATTTGGTCATCATTGATCATTGTTTATAGGTACAAGCTTTTTCCTCGCCATAGGCACCAATGAAGAAGACAACGCTAACGTGAGATAACTTCTATAATCGTTGGATGCCGGTTTAGTTCTTCTGACAGACTTCAGTGTTCGTGACGAGATCTGGTCATGAGAAATGTGGTGATGATTGGTCGTTGTTTAGGTACGTTAAACCACGTTAAGCTTTCTCACGTTAAGCAGAATGTCCCGACAGGCAGCGTTGTGAACAGAGAGGCGTGTGTGTGTGTGTGTGTGTGTGTGTGTGTGTGTGTGACTGTGTTTGTGTGTGTGTGTGTGTGTGGACACAGAGCTTCAGGGGGCCAGATGGCACATGCAGGCAGGCCAATCAGCAGGGAGTTGCAGTAGTCTAGACGTGAGATGACTAGAGCTTGAACCAGAACCTGAGCCGCCTTCTGCGTTAAGGCTGTTTCATGCTTCTGCGTCAACTCCACGCCGTAGCTACGGCGTCGCTCCTACGGCGTCATGACCTTTTCGGAGTTCTGCATCGGGGTTGTTTTGCATCGTGGTGCATTTCACCGCCATAACGCTAGGGGGTGATAAGTCTGAGGTTATCTGCGAGTTTATTTTGCAAAGCTTATGTCAGTGAACTAGCATGTTGCTACTCCCCACAGTAGGCTGCCATAAACACTGACTATCAACACAGAGGACATGTTTGGAGGTGCACGTCGAGCTACGGTGGAGGGCTCGGAGGGAGGTTCGCAGAGGGGTCTGCGGGGGTAGGCCATCGATTTGACGCAGAAGCATGAATCAGCCTTGAGAAGGGGACCTTCTGATGTTGTGCAGCACGTATCTACACCATCGGGTGGTTGCAGCAATGTCGGCAGTAAAGGAGAGTTGGTCGTCAAGTGTCACACCCAGGTTTCTAGCAGCACCTGGACAGTCGTTAAGCACCACTCCCCAACTCCACACTCCACACTAAGCCTGATTACCCTAAACAGTTTCAACCTGTTCTCACTCCGAACTCGTAAAATACGGATGTTTGGACAGTGGCTGTCAGCGTCTGAAGCGATGAAAAAGGCGTCTTTCAGCGTGTTTGTAGAACGTAGCGGGGAGAGCAGCAGCTACACGGGGTTGAAGATGACGTGGCACCAAGAGCGATTACGGTAGAGAGTAGTATGAAAGGCTGAAAATCTGCATAGGGAGGTTGGTCGGGGGGGGTGGATGGGTCAAACAACACAGGACCTTCACCCAGGAGACCAGGGATTGTGTCCCACGTGTCACATTTCCTAAACCCAACCTGTTCTTCCCGCGTGTCATGGAAACATAAGCCCACCCACGACCTTTTCCTGCGTCAAAAGTGACGCCAATAGTCCCGACCAAGCACGTTTAGATCTGACGTTAAAGGAGACTTTTATCGTCAATAACGCCAAAGGCACCTGACCAAGCGTCCGTATTTTACGTGATGGGGGTGAGAATGTGTTGACAGTTTCAGTCACATTTAGTAATTCTGGCCAAAACACACAGCAGAAGTAGAAGAAGCAGCTGAACACAGTCAAAGCTGCAAAGACAAGAAGCAAACAGCACATTTCAACAGAACAAACGCTGGAGTCCTAGTGAGAGAAACAGACCTTAAGCAGGTCATTTTCTCAGGGGGACAGTCTCACGAAGAGATGCAAAACAACTGCAATAGACCTTTTTCACGGCAGACATGTTGACATGTCACAGTAGGAACAGAACAGGTGTCTTCAAACCCATTAATGATGGCTGCGTTCCCCTTAGGAGAGGCCCTGGTGTTGAGCATGCTGACTCAATGACATATCTTACTGGGACACTAGATGGAACTGAGCCATCGTTAAGGTCATCAATATCAGCTGTGCTCTTCCTACTATGACAAGTCAACATGTCTGCTGTGAAAAAGGTCCATTATCTCATAATCTGTCCACGGCTGCAGGATATTTGGTGTGTGTGTTAGTTCCTGCGCTGATGTCACAGCTCTCTACAGGAAATGACACGGGGGGTTTTCTGAGTCAGAGGAGTTTGTTCTCATGTAGAAACAATGGATTCATATTTCTGTGTTTATATATTCTCACCAGATCCTGTTTCTGACTCTGGGAGAGGAGGAACGTACTCAGCAGTCACAGTTCGGTGACACAAAGTCATCAGTATGCATCTGTTTTCATTTAGTGTGAACCAGACAGTTAAAGAGTTAAAAACACAAGACACAATCCTCCTGCTGGGGGGACATTTTATCCGGGAAACTATTTTCATTATAAAATCATAAACTCTGAATACTGAATGAATGTGTTTGTATAAAGAGTCACTTCCAGAAACAGCAGCAGTGATTGTGAAACATTAATGTGGAACTGAACTCTGTCAGCCAAAATGGACAGGAAATGACCAGACAAACAGTCAGACGTTACAGTAAACACACACATACACACACACACACACACACACACACACACACACACACACACACACACACACACACGAGACACACACACACACACACACACACACACACACACACACACACACACACACACACACACACACACACACAGGGACACATAGAGACACACACACACACACACACACACACACACACAGGGACACATAGAGACACACACACACACACACACACACACACACAGGGACACATAGAGACACACACACACACACACACACACATAAATACAGAGAGACAAACACACACACACACACACACACACACACACACACACACAGAGACACATAGAGACACATAGAGACACACACACACACACAGACACACAGACACACACACAGAGACACACACACAGACACATACAGACACACACACACACACGTACACACACACACACACACACACACACACACACACACACACACACACACACACACACACACACACACATAGACACACACACACACACACACACAGAGACACACAGTCACACGCACGCACACACACACACACACACACACACACACATACACACACAGACACACACACACAGAGAGACACATAGAGACACACACACACACACACACACCATGGAGGTTTGACTAGATTGGAGAGGGCAGAAGGGCACTCACGGGACGCTGGCCAACATAGACAAAAAAATACATTAAAGTCCTGTTGATACATGAACGCCAAATAAACAACTTTAATCTGAAATAATATCAATAAATCTCGGATATTGTAACTCCAAATATCCTGCAGCCATGGACAGATTATGAGAGAACTGTCTCTGTAGTCATTTAGCATCTCTTTATGGTCATTATTCATCTCTTTGTAGTCATCTTGCATCTTGCGTTTTGTGTTGCGTCTCTATATGTTCATCTTGTGACTCTTTGGAGTCGTTTTGTGTGTCTTTATGGTCATCTTGTGACTCTTTGGAGTCGTTTTGTGTGTCTTTATGGTCATCTTGTGACTCTTTGGAGTCGTTTTGTGTGTCTTTATGTTCATTTTGTGACTCTTTGGAGTCGTTTTGTGTGTCTTTATGGTCATTTTGTGACTCTTTGGAGTCGTTTTGTGTGTCTTTATGGTCATTTTGTGACTCTCTTGGAGTCGTCTTTGTGTGTCTTTATGGTCATTTTGTGACTCTTTGAGTCGTTTTGTGTGTCTTTATGGTCATCTTGTGACTCTTTGGAGTCGTTTTGTGTGTCTTTATGGTCATTTTGTGACTCTTTGGAGTCGTTTTGTGTGTCTTTATGGTCATCTTGTGACTCTTTGGAGTCGTTTTGTGTGTCTTTATGGTCATTTTGTGACTCTTTGGAGTCGTTTTGTGTGTCTTTATGGTCATCTTGTGACTCTTTGGAGTCGTTTTGTGTGTCTTTATGGTCATCTTGTGACTCTTTGGAGTCGTTTTGTGTGTCTTTATGGTCATCTTGTGACTCTTTGGAGTCGTTTTGTGTGTCTTTATGGTCATCTTGTGACTCTTTGGAGTCGTTTTGTGTGTCTTTATGGTCATCTTGTGACTCTTTGAGTCGCTTTATGTGTGTCTTTATGGTCATTTTGTGACTCTTTGGAGTCGTTTTGTGTGTCTTTATGGTCATCTTGTGACTCTTTGGAGTCGTTTTGTGTGTCTTTATGGTCATCTTGTGACTCGTGGTAGTTGTTTGACTTCCCCTCAGTGGCTGCAGGCCTGACCACATCTCTGTTGTTCAGTGAAAAAGTGTTTTCCAGATTATCCAGTGAGTGTTTAGGAGGTACATTTATCAGAAGAAGTATGTTGAATGTTGTAAAAACCACAAAGCTCCTTTTCTGTTACTCTACACACAAACACACACACACACACACACACACACACACACACACACACACACACACACAGCAGGGTGACCCCTTCAAAACACCAAACACACCTGACGTATGTCGCCCTCTGACCTCATCAAACACGTGTTTATAGTCGGCTTAATTCACCACAGCTGTGTGTGTGTGTGTGTGTGTGTGTGTGTGTGTGTGTGTGTGTGTGTGTGTGTGTGTGTGTGTGTGTGTGCGCGCGTGCGTGCAGGAACTGGTGTGCGTTTGTGCAGAGGCGTGTGGTTACCAAGGCGGTGGTGTGTGGATCAGAGAAGTATGTCATGAAGTCTCAGAGTC
>NC_135877.1:22668866-22684703 GCF_031162955.1 Sander vitreus | reverse complement strand
TGGGAAAACATGAAGGAAACACGCTTTGGCTACGTTTAACGTGTAACGTATGCGGAGCGTTAGCGGAGCGTATGTGCTGCTGAATGTATCTTATAACACACACACACACACACACAGAGAAAGACAGACACACACACACACACACAGACACACACACACACACACACACACACACAGACAGACAGACACACACACACAGACACACACACACACACACAGTCACACACACACACACACACACACACAGACAAAGACAGACACACACACACACACACACACACACACACACACACACACACACACAGAGACAGTCACACACACACACACACACACAGAGAAAGACAGACACACACACACAGTCACACACACACACACACAGAAAAAGACAGACACAGACACACACACACACAGTCACACAGACACACACACACACACACACACACACACACACACACAGTCACAGCACACACACACAGAGAAAGACAGACACACACACACACACAGACACACACACACACACACACACACACAGACACACACACACACACACAGACACACACACACAGCACACACACACACAGTCACACACACACACAGACACACACACACACAGACACAGAGACAGTCACACACAGTCACACACACACACACACAGACACACACACAGAGCACACACACACACACAGAGACAGTCACACACAGACACACACACACACAGAGACAGTCACACACAGACACACACACACACACACACACACACACACAGAGACAGTCACACACAGACACACACACACACAGAGACAGTCACACACAGACACACACACACACACAGTCACACATCTCCACATTTACACACAACAGAGCTACGGGGTGATATCGACCGGGATTCTCCTTTAAGACATACTGTATTTGTAGCAGAGCTGGGAAGTAACAAAGTACAAATACTTAGTAGATTTTTCAGATATTTTTACTATACTTTACTGTTTATTTTTGTGCCGACTTTTTACGGCTCCTTACTTTAGTTTCAAATAATTTCAGTGGAGTTACCGTTATTATTTTTCGCGTCATCAATACCAAAGTCAATCTAATTGGACGGGAATATACGTTGCATTTGACGCACCGCTACAAGACGACGCGACAGATTTGGCGGCATTACTTCGCGGCAAATCATTGCGGCTTGATGGCGCTAACGTTAGCACATAGTAGTACGGACAACGACATGATTGAAAATGAAGAAAACGGAGATCCCAGAGACATTCTTCGCCTTATCTGACATTTGTTTGGTCCAGGTCATTCGCAAGGCTACTTTTACTTTTATACTTTAAGTACATTTCCAAGCCTGTACTTTGTTACTTTTACTTGAGTAAAGAAGTTAAATCAGTACTTCTACTTTTACCAGAGTATTTGTTAACACAAGTATCTGTACTTCTACTTGAGTACATGAAGTGAGTACTTTTGCCATCTCTGATTTGTAGTTTTTGTCATTTTTTTCAGGTTTCTTTGGCACTTTTTCAATGTTTTTGTCGCTTTCTTGCACATTTATGTAGGACGAGTTAGGATTACATTATGGGCTGCTACAAGAGCTGTTGCTTTTTCACTGTTTTTTCCACTTTTTTCTAAACTTTTTGTAGCTTTTTCTGCGTTTTTTGGCACTTTTTTGTCTTTTTTTCTGACATTTTTGTTGCTTTTCAACGTTTTTTAACAATTTTTTCTATAATTTTTGATTATTTTTTTATTATTATGTTTACTAAAATGTCCAAATACAAATTTCGAAAAAAGCGCCATGCCCCCAGGCATTTTACATTAGTTTAGCTTTTTCTGCAACTTTTCAACATTTTGGTCGCCTTTTTCGACACCTTTTGTGAAATGAACCCAGCGTGCTTCCTGTCTATCCCAGGTGAGGGAGTCGGTGGCGTCCATGGCGTCGGAGCAGAGTGGCAGCCGGTCTCTGGACCAGCGCCTGACGCAGCTGAGCCGCTCGCTGGCGGCGGCGCTGGCCGACATCTCGGCGCTGACGGAGGCGGACAGGAAGCAGCGGGACGAGATGCAGCGGCTCTCCGCCTCCTTCCAATCGCTGCTGACGGACGCCGTGCGCCACAGCGACGTGCTGGAGATACTGCTGGGCGAGGAGGTGCTGGAGTTCCTGGACTGGCCCGTCCAGGACCAGGAGGCGCACAGCATCCCCGCGCTGAAGGAGACACTGAGGGGACACGAGCAGAGCATCACCGCCCTGCTGGACAGAAAGACAGGTACACAACGCTTACTACACAACTATAGACACACAGGTACACAACTACAGACACACAGGTACACAACTCTTACTACACAACTATAGACACACAGGTACACAACTACAGACACACAGGTACACAACTCTTACTACACAACTATAGACACACAGGTACACAACTATAGACACACAGGTACACAACTACAGACACACAGGTACACAACTCTTACTACACAACTACAGACACACAGGTACACAACTCTTACTACACAACTATAGACACACAGGTACACAACTCTTACTACACAACTATAGACACACAGGTACACAACTCTTACTACACAACTACAGACAAACAGGTGACTTTTTTTACATTTTATTTGTCAATGTTTTGTCTTTTTTTGTCATTAAAAGAAAAGAAATCCACATTTATGATCTTTTTTCTGGTCATTTTTGCCGTTTAATCTTCAACTAATAAAAACGATATCGAAAAAACCCACAAAAAATGTCGAAAAAGCGTGACGTTTTAGAAAAACTTCAAAAACGTGTCGACAAATACGGCGTCAAAAGCAAAAAAAAACGTGTCAAAAAAACATAGTTAAAAACGTAGTTAAAGTGGCCGGGTTGGCTCAGTGGGTAGAGCAGGCGCACATGTACTGAGAGGTTTACCGGACGTTCACACCGCCGCAGACATGAGCTGCAAAGAAGCTCTGGCCGCCGGTCGAGGCCGCTTGTCTAAAAGTACGGGAAGCTGTTTGAGGCTTTGGCCGCTCTGACGTAGCAGCGTATATGTTCCTTCATTCTGCTCAAGCAGCCACTGCTGGCCGATACACTGACACTAGAAACCTTCATACATTACATATATAATGATGAATGTGTATTGGTTGTTGGTGGCAGCGCTGTCCGTTAGCAGTTAGCTCCCTCGTTAGCCGCTGAACTGCAGCAGCGTGCAGGCAGAGCGAGCAGCCGCCAGCTGTTGATGCGTGCAGGACTTCACCGTGAGCGGACTGTTTAGAGACCATGTGACCTGCAGGTAACGTTAACTGGTCCCTGTACGCAGATATCATCAATGATAGGGAGCCCAGCAACGGCCATGATGAGCTCCTCCTCCTTTTTCTCTGAACTCATGTTTTGGTAGGAACGACAGCTTATGTTTATGTATCGTATGTTTCTCTGGAATCAGGCAGCGTGAAGGACATCTGTGTTCTGATTGGTTGCTGCTGAACTGCGTCACAGCTCATTAACATAACGTTGACCTACTTTCAGCTTTCTGGTTGACGCTCTGGTCGCTCAAAACGCCCAAAACGCGACGCCGACAGATTTGCCGCTCCTTGCAGCTGAGAGAAGCTTCCACTGAAGATGAATGACTTCCTGTATCAGGCGGCGTGTACGTACAGTTATGCCTCGACGCAGAGGTCCAGGGTTCGAGTCCGACCTGTCACGGTTTCTACATGTCTTCCTCCTCGCTCTCTCCCCTTTCTCACCTAGCTGTCCTATCAAAATAAAGGCGGAAAAGCCCAAAAAATGATCTTAAAATATTATTTCTTTTTAAATACGTAGTTAAAAACGTTAATAAAAGCCAAAAAGTCACTTTTTACGATGTTTTTAACGATTTCTTACGTTGTTGCGTTTTACCCTCTTTTTTGTAGAAGGGTTTTACTGACATTTTTGTCATTTTTTCTCTCCAAATGCTAAAAAATGAAAATAGTGAACTGACTACTGGCTGTAGTCAAGACTACCTTTGTGGAGTCCAAGACCAGGACTAGTCGAGGTCCGAGTCCAAAGAGGTTTGAGCACGAGTCAAGACAAATAAACGGCAGTAACGTTAGCAGGGCACGCAGATGCAGGGCGTGCGAAGATAATCTAGTGTGTGATTGGTTAGCAGGTGGCCAGTGTGTCACTTTACCTCCAATATTATTATAAAGACACCTGGACCCGGTCGAGACCAAAAGCCATATTTGGCGAGACCAGTGGCAGAGACCGAGACAAGTCCAAGTCCAAATACCAGCGAGTCTGAGACCATAGAAAATGGTTTTTCTGTGGTCTCTAGATTATTTTTGCACGCCCTGCATCTGCGTGCCCTGCTAACATTATTGCCATTCTTTATTTTTCTGTCCTGGACTCGGTCTTGAACCTTTTTGGACTTGACTAGTCCTGGTTTTGGACTCCACAAAGGTACTACAGCTCTGCAACAGGAGGGTTACATGTTCCATTGTTGTTGTGGTTGGGTTTAACATATCTTTCCATCTCCCAGGAGACAGAGAGGAGATCCCGTCAGCGGACCAGCCCCCCCCCTCCTCTTCGCTCCTCTCTGACGGATGGCATCCGGCGGGCGGTGCAGCGCGGGAACGCCAGCGCCTCCTTCAGCCCGCTGACGGCAGCGACCTGTGGAACATCGAGAAAACCGTGGAGGAGCTGAAGATAAAGGTCAGCGCTGGAAGAAGTATTCAGATCCTGATTACTAATATAACACAAAGTACTAATACCACACTGTAATACTACTCTGTTACAAGTTAAAGTCCTGCAGTTAAAATGTTACTTCAGTAAAAAGTCTGTAAGTCTCATCAGGAAAATGTAGTTAAAGTATTAAAAGTAAAGAAGAATCCTCCCATTTTAGAAAGAGGAAAGGATCCACACACACACACACACACACACACACACACACACACACACACACACACACACACACACACACACACACACACACACACACACACACACACACACACACACACACACACATACACAGACACACACACACACACACACACACACACACACACACACACACACACACACACACACACACACACACACACACACACACACACACACACACACACACACATACACAGACACACACATACACAGACACACACACACACACACACACACACACACACACACACACACACAGACACACACACACACACACACACACACACACACACACACACACACATACACAGACACACACACACACACACACACACACACACACACACACACACACACACACACACACACACACACACACACACACACACACACACACACACACACACATACACAGACACACACACACACACACACACACACACACAGACAGACACACAAAGACAGAAAGACAGACTCACACTCACACAAACACACACACAAACACACGTATACACACACATACACACACACGTACACACAGACACGCACACACGCACACACAGACACACACACAGAGACAGACTCACATACACGTACACACAGACACACACACACACACACAGACACACACACACGTACACACGCACACACAGACACACACACACGTACACACGCACACACGTACACACACACACACACACAGACACAGACACACAGACACATAGACACACACACACACACGTACACACACACACACACACACATTGTAGTCTGTGTTTAATGGTCTGATCCTCTCAGCTGACTTGTAGCCGTTATATTGTCGGCTAGTTTACTTTAGAATCAAACATCAGATTTATAAACTACATGTAACTAGTAACTAAAGTAACTAGTAACTAAAGCTGGAACAGATGAATGTAGAGGAGTAACTAAAGTAACTAGTAACTAAAGCTGTAACAGATGAATGTAGCGGAGTAACTAGTAACTAAAGCTGTAACAGATGAATGTAGCGGAGTAACTAAAGTAACTAGTAACTAAAGTAACTAGTAACTAAAGCTGGAACAGATGAATGTAGTGGAGTAACTAAAGTAACTAGTAACTAAAGCTGGAACAGATGAATGTAGAGGAGTAACTAAAGTAACTAGTAACTAAAGTAACTAGTAACTAAAGCTGGAACAGATGAATGTAGTGGAGTAACTAAAGTAACTAGTAACTAAAGTAACTAGTAACTAAAGCTGGAACAGATGAATGTAGTGGAGTAGAAGTAGAAAGTTGCATGAAAACAAAATACTCAAGTAAAGTACAAGTACCTCAACATCTGGACTCAAGTACAGTACTGGAGTAAATGTACTTAGTTACTCCCCCCCCCCTTCCCTCTTCGCTGTAGGTTCTGCAGCTGGAGGAGACGATGTTGTCCGGTGAAGGCCACGCAGCGCTGCATGCGGAGGTGACGTGGCTGAAGCGCGGCCTGGAGGAACATCTGCGAACGTTTAAGAACGTGTTCAGCAACGCAGACGTGCTGGCGAGCTCGGACGCCACGCTGGAGCTGGACAAACTGTGGCAGCTGCTGCAGATCAGGGACGAGAAGAAAGAGAAGAAGAAGAAAGGAGGGAACCATCGCAGCCGGAGGGAGACAACAGGTGAGACGACAGGTGAGACAACAGGTTTAACAACAGGTCTGACGACAGGTGAGATGACAGGTGATATGACAGGTGAGAAGACAGGCGAGACGACAGGCGTGACGACAGGTGAGACGACAGTTGTGACGACAGGTGAGAGGACAGGCGAGAAGACAGGGGAGACGACAGGCGTGACGACAGGTGATATGACAGGTGTGACGACAGGTGAGACGACAGTTGTGACGACAGGCGAGAGGACAGGCGTGACGACAGGCGTGACGACAGGTGAGACGACAGGTGTGACGACAGGTGTGACGAAAGGCGAGACGACAGGCGTGACGACAGGCGATATGACAGGTGTGACGACAGGTGATATGACAGGTGTGACGACAGGTGAGACGACAGTTGTGACGACAGGTGATATGACAGGTGTGACGACAGGTGAGACGACAGTTGTGACGACAGGCGAGAGGACAGGTGTGCCGACAGGTGAGACGACAGGTGAGACGACAGGTGTGACGACAGGTGTGACGACAGGTGATATGACAGGTGTGACGACAGGTGAGACGACAAGTGAGACGACAGGTGTGACGACAGGTGTGACGACAGGTGAGACGACAGGTGTGACGACAGGTGATATGACAGGTGTGACGACAGGCGAGACGACAGGCGAGACGACAGGCGTGACGACAGGTGATATGACAGGTGTGACGACAGGTGAGACGACAGGTGTGACGACAGGTGATATGACAGGTGTGACGACAGGTGAGACGACAGTTGTGACGATAGGCGAGAGGACAGGCGAGAGGACAGGTGTGACGACAGGCGAGACGACAGGTTTGACAACAGGTCTGACGACAGGTGAGAGGACAGGTGATATGACAGGTGAGAAGACAGGCGAGACGACAGGCGTGACGACAGGTTATATGACAGGTGTGATGACAGGTGATATGACAGGTGTGACGACAGGTGAGACGACAGTTGTGACGACAGGCGAGAGGACAGGCGTGACGACAGGTGAGACGACAGGTGAGACGACAGGCGAGACGACAGGTGTGACGAAAGGCGAGACGACAGGCGTGACGACAGGCGATATGACAGGTGTGACGACAGGTGTGACGACAGGTGATATGACAGGTGTGACGACAGGTGAGACGACAGTTGTGACGACAGGTGAGAGGACAGGTGTGCCGACAGGTGAGACGACAGGTGAGACGACAGGTGTGACGACAGGTGTGACGACAGGTGATATGACAGGTGTGACGACAGGTGAGACGACAGGTGAGACGACAGGTGTGACGACAGGTGAGACGACAGGTGTGACGACAGGCGAGACGACAGGCGAGACGACAGGCGTGACGACAGGTGAGACGACAGGTGAGACGACAGGCGAGACGACAGGTGTGACGAAAGGCGAGACGACAGGCGTGACGACAGGCGATATGACAGGTGTGACGACAGGTGTGACGACAGGTGATATGACAGGTGTGACGACAGGTGAGACGACAGTTGTGACGACAGGCGAGAGGACAGGTGTGCCGACAGGTGAGACGACAGGTGAGACGACAGGTGTGACGACAGGTGAGATGACAGGTGATATGACAGGTGAGAAGACAGGCGAGACGACAGGCGTGATGACAGGTGAGACGACAGGTGTGACGACAGGTGATATGACAGGTGTGACGACAGGCGAGACGACAGGCGAGACGACAGGCGTGACGACAGGTGAGACGACAGGTGATGGCGACAGGCGAGACGACAGGCGTGACGACAGGTGAGACGACAGGTGTGACGACAGGTGATATGACAGGTGTGACGACAGGTGAGACGACAGTTGTGACGATAGGCGAGAGGACAGGCGAGAGGACAGGTGTGCCGACAGGTGAGACGACAGGTGTGACGACAGGTGATATGACAGGTCTGACGACAGGTGTGACGACAGGTGTGTCTGTGTGTGTGTGTGTGTGTGTGTGTGTGTGTGTGTGTGTGTGTGTGTGTGTGTTTCGTGTTTCCTTTCTTGAGCCTCCTGTCCTTCCTTTCCTCTCCAGGTGTCGCTCCGGTCCCGTCCAGCCAATCAGGAGCCTCCGTGCTGTTGGCGGCCGGAGGAGACGCTCAGCGGAGGAGGCACGGCTGGAACTGAAAGGAGGAGCGTGGGCGGAGTCACAGGACAATGTGTTCGACCAATCAGAGGAAAGATCTCGGGGAGTTCAAACTTATTTTACACTGTTTGCTTTGGAAAAAAGCGGCAAAAACGTCCAAAAAAAAGTGCGTTTCCTATTTATGGTTCTCGTTTGTGTGTTTCCTGTTTATGGCTGAAAAAGTTTGTTTGTGTCGAAAAAAAACCCAAAATGACAAAAAGAAGCATAAAGTGTTTCCTATTTGTGTCTGAAAAGCGGTGTAAACTTCGGAGGGAGGAGTCAGAGGGCTGCTCCACCCGACCACCTGACGGCGCTGTCGACCAATCAGAGGAAAGATCAGAGACTCTGGGAGTTCAGACTTATTTAAACAAACCGAAGCACCCTTCAACAACCCGTCAGCTGTCAGAAAAACACAGTCTGGGTCCTATCTTGCACCCGGCGCAGCTCAAAGCCCGACCCAAGCGTCTTTAATAGTTTAAGACCGACCCAGTTGTCAGTTTCCCGTCCAGCGCCCACGTCGTTTAAATAGAAAATGCACCTGGTCTTACCGGGAGGTGTGTTCAGGTGCATTCTGGGCGTGTTGGTCTTACAGGGAGGTGTGTTCAGGTGCATTCTGGGCGTGCTGGTCTTACAGGGAGGTGTGTTCAGGTGCATTCTGGGCTTACTGGTCTTACAGCGAGGTGTGTTCAGGTGCATTCTGGGCGTGCTGGTCTTACAGGGAGGTGTGTTCAGGTGCATTCTGGGCGTACTGGTCTTACAGCGAGGTGTGTTCAGGTGCATTCTGGGCGTACTGGTCTTACAGGGAGGTGTGTTCAGGTGCATTCTGGGCGTGCTGGTCTTACAGGGAGGTGTGTTCAGGTGCATTCTGGGCGTGCTGGTCTTACAGGGAGGTGTGTTCAGGTGCATTCTGGGAGTATTGCTATCTTGAGGCAGTGGGAAGTGATGGCACCATTGACCAACAAAAACCTGGTCTAAAGTCAATAACGCAGCATTTCATTGTTATTTTAACAGAGCATTAGTAAAATGCTCCTAGGCTCGTGCACAGCACGTGCACACTATGCTTGTTACACACACAGGGACGCACAGCAGCACACACACACACACACACACACACACACACACACACAGGGACGCACAGCAGCACACACACATGCAGAAGATTACAAATACAAATATTACGGTGCAGATCCTCCATCATAACAGCAATGCTCCAAGGTCCAAACGCGCCTGGCTTTTAAAGGGAATGGGAGATGATCTCTGATTGGTTGATTCCATGTTACGCCCAGAACACACCTCTGATTAATGAAGACACTAAGGTCAACCCTTTAGAACCATGCGCCCGGCGCACGGACCCTTTTTACCGCCGTAAAACTAGCAGAAGTGGATTTGGACACGCCCTAAACACACCTGCACCAGGTGTTCACACCGTGCGTTTAGATCGTTAAAATAGGGCCCTGAAGCACAACCTGTTTCTGTTTGCGTCCACGTTAAATAAACGAGATACAACGTGTTAATGAGTGACGTTTAGAGGTTCTGGTTGGTGGGTTTTTATATTTTGGACACAACCAGGCTAGCAGTTTCCCCCTGCTTCCAGTCTTTATGCTAAGCTAGGCTAACAATGTCCTGACTGCAGCTCCATGAACACATCACAAAGACTGTTTGTAGGACAGTATGGCAAGCCGTGTGGAACATTTATACAATCCATCTGATAGTCATAGTTTTAATTGTAGACTGTAGGCTCCATGCTACGTTTTGGTTTTAAGAAGAATCTTCTGCTACGTTCCCCCCTCTCATTCCCCCTGCTCTGGTGTTCCCCCCTCTCATTCCCCCTGCTCTGGTGTTCCCCCCTCTCATTCCCCCTGCTCTGGTGTTCCCCCTCTCATTCCCCCCTCTCATCCCCCCTGCTCTGGTGTTCCCCCCTCTCATCCCCCTGCTCTGGCGTTCCCCCCTCTCATTCCCCCTGCTCTGGTGTTTCCCCCCTCTCATTCCCCCTGCTCTGGTGTTCCCCCTCTCATTCCCCCTGCTCTGGTGTTCCCCCCTCTCATTCCCCCTGCTCTGGTGTTCCCCCCTCTCATTCCCCCTGCTCTGGTGTTCCCCCTCTCATTCCCCCTGCTCTGGTGTTCCCCCTCTCATTCCCCCTGCTCTGGTGTTCCCCCTCTCATTCCCCCTGCTCTGGTGTTCCCCCTCTCATTCCTCCCTGCTCTGGTGTCCCCCCCTCTCATTCCCCCCTGCTCTGGTGTTCCCCCCTCTCATTCCCCCCCTGCTCTGGTGTTCTCCCCTCCTCATTCCCCCCTCTCATTCCCCCCTGCTCTGGTGTTCCCCCCTCTCATTCCCCCCTCTCATTCCCCCCTGCTCTGGTGTTCCCCCTCTCATTCCCCCTCTCTCATCCCCCCTGCTCTGGTGTTCCCCCCCTCTCATTCCTCCTGCTCTGGTGTTCCCCCCTCTCATTCCCCCTGCTCTGGTGTTCCCCCCTCTCATTCCCCCTGCTCTGGTGTTTCCGAGACCCTAAAACATCTTCTGTCTGTGTCTTTAAAGGGAAGCTTTGCTTTACGTAAAGAAAATATTTGTTTGTAAAGCCGCCTGTAATGTTTGTAAAGAACCGATATAACGAGTATATATACATAAATATATATTTATATAAAGGAAAGTCTGTTACTTAATAAAAAGGTTTTATCTACATTAAGTCTGACCTGTTTCTCTGATTTTAAATAATCATTCAGCTCACTAATGATAAATAGTATATATATATATAGTAGTATATTTAGTACTATATATATAGTAGTATATTTAGTACTATATATATAGTAGTATATTTAGTACTATATATAGAGTAGTATATTTAGTACTATATATATAGTAGTATATTTAGTACTATATATAGAGTAGTATATTTAGTACTCTATATTTATATAGTGGTATATTTAGTACTATATATAGAGTAGTATATTTAGTACTCTATATTTATATAGTAGTATATTTAGTACTATATATAGAGTAGTATATTTAGTACTCTATATTTATATAGTAGTATATTTAGTACTATATATAGAGTAGTATATTTAGTACTCTATATATAGTGGTATATTTAGTACTATATATAGAGTAGTATATTTAGTACTCTATATTTATATAGTGGTATATTTAGTACTCTATATTTATATAGTGGTATATTTAGTACTATATATAGAGTAGTATATTTAGTACTCTATATTTATATAGTGGTATATTTAGTACTCTATATTTATATAGTGGTATATTTAGTACTATATATAGAGTAGTATATTTAGTAATCTATATTTATATAGTGGTATATTTAGTACTATATATAGAGTAGAATATTTAGTACTCTATATATAGTGGTATATTTAGTACTATATATAGAGTAGAATATTTAGTACTCTATATTTATATAGTGGTATATTTAGTACTATATATATAGTATATTTAGTAGTCTATATTTATATAGTGGTATATTTAGTACTATATATTTATATAGTGGTATATTTAGTACTATATATAGAGTAGTATATTTAGTACTCTATATTTATATAGTGGTATATTTAGTACTCTATATTTATATAGTGGTATATTTAGTACTATATATAGAGTAGTATATTTAGTAGTCTATATTTATATAGTGGTATATTTAGTACTATATATAGAGTAGTATATTTAGTACTCTATATATATAGTAGTATATTTAGTACTATATATAGAGTAGTATATTTAGTACTCTATATTTATATAGTGGTATATTTAGTACTATATATAGAGTAGTATATTTAGTACTCTATATTTATATAGTGGTATATTTAGTACTCTATATTTATATAGTGGTATATTTAGTACTATATATAGAGTAGTATATTTAGTACTCTATATTTATATAGTGGTATATTTAGTACTCTATATTTATATAGTGGTATATTTAGTACTATATATAGAGTAGTATATTTAGTACTCTATATTTATATAGTGGTATATTTAGTACTATATATAGAGTAGTATATTTAGTACTCTATATATAGTGGTATATTTAGTACTATATATTTATATAGTGGTATATTTAGTACTTATATATATAGTGGTATATTTAGTACTTATATATATATATATATATACACATATATATATATATATACACATATATATATATATATATACATACATACACACACACACACACACACACACACACACATTTGTTTCAACAGCTGATTTCCATCTAGAATAAAAAACCCAAACACACTTTTCCTTTAAACATTTTAATCATCGTATCATCTCGTTAGAAGTTAGAAAAATAAGCATCAAAAATATACCAAAATCAAATCTGGCGGAGCAAAAAAAACACAAAACAAAAAAAACCATGAACTTCATAACTATTAATTATGTTGAACTCAGCTCTGCTCTGAAGTCTTTTATTCTGAAAGGAACACTTCCTGTGTTTGGCTGCAGCGTCAGAGCGAGAGGAGGAAGTAATCAATATATATTCTGCTCTTTAAGTGATTTTTTTTAATAATAATTGTAAATATCTTGAGTAATGTGTAGAATAATTGCAGCTGTGAATGTTTGGCTTCAGACCAGACTTGGGTTTGTTTGTTTTATCCACCACACGGGCAGTTATTAAAACAGCATTCATGTGTTCATTCATTAAAGGGGAACTTCAACCTGGACCCTATTTCATCATGTTTTGTGTCTAAGTGACTGATGGGAACAACAAGCTTTGACATTGGTCAAGTATTAAATCTCCATCACTGAACCCACCAGACTCCATGTAAATAATCAGGACTTTTAGCGTGTATAGAGCCAGCATATCTCCACCAGACTCCATGTAAATAATCAGGACTTTTAGCGTGTATAGAGCCAGCATATCTCCACCAGACTCCATGTAAATAATCAGGACTTTTAGCGTGTATAGAGCCAGCATATCTCCACCAGACTCCATGTAAATAATCAGGACTTTTAGCGTGTATAGAGCCAGCATATCTCCACCAGACTCCATGTAAATAATCAGGACTTTTAGCGTGTATAGAGCCAGCATATCTCCACCAGACTCCATGTAAATAATCAGGACTTTTAGCGTGTATAGAGCCAGCATATCTCCACCAGACTCCATGTAAATAATCAGGACTTTTAGCGTGTATAGAGCCAGCATATTTCCACCAGACTCCATGTAAATAATCAGGACTTTTAGCGTGTATAGAGCCAGCATATTTCCACCAGACTCCATGTAAATAATCAGGACTTTTAGCGTGTATAGAGCCAGCATATCTCCACATGTAAATGGGTGAATTAAGGGTTTATTTCAACCAAACCAGAGTGGTGATTGTTGGAACAGTGGAAAGATGAACCAAGACGGCTTTTGATAGTTTTATTTAGTTTCTGTCCACTTTGAATGAAGTGTGTTTTACGATGATAAAAGTCCTGATTATTTACATGGAGTCTGGTGGGTTTGGTGACGGTGATTTCGGGGCTGTTTCATGTTAAACTAAAAGGATCTTCCTCTTTAACTAAAAGGTCTATCTCTGTAGGGATCCTTTCATAATGTTGTCAGACACTTAGAATAATAATCTGAGTCTGTCAGCGGCAACAACAGAACTTTTAGTGGACGCTGACTGACGGTTTTACGTTACATTGCAGCTTGTTTCTTTCTTAAATCTGGACCGATGTCAAAGACTGTTGTTTCCATCAGTTACTTAGACACAGAAACAGGAGGACATAGTGTCCAGGTTGCCCGTAGTTACCCTTTAATCTATGAAACCGGTTTAAAAGTCGAGTACAAAACACACACAAGCCCACGGAGGAAACGAGGAGCAACGAGCGAACGTGAAATAAGCCTATCGACACTTCTGTAGTGCACTAAAAAAGTATCATCGTTATAATAAATGTACACCAAAGTCTCTCAAGGCTATATTATTAAATATCATGCTAAATATTAGCTGTCAAAATAAAAGCTTTAATCTCTAACAGCCTCGCTGGAAGAATCCCGAAAACGAGGCGACTAAACTACCTTTTAGAAAAGTAGACTATAGGAGTACACATATACTAGAATATATATATACTCGGGTAGAGTAGTTTCATCTACGCACAACTCAGTCTCACAAGCCTACAAAAATAAATACAGTTTAATAAGTAGTGTGTGTGTGTCTGTGTGTGTGTGTGTGTGTGTGTGTGTGTGTGTCTATGTGTGTGTCTCTGTGCGTGTGTGTTTGTGTGTGTGTGTCTCTGTGTGTGTCTCTGTGCGTGTGTGTGTGTGTGTGTGTGTGTCTCTGTGTGTCTCTGTGTGTGTGTGTGTCTATGTGTGTGTCTCTGTGCGTGTGTGTTTGTGTGTGTGTGTCTGTGTGTGTGTGTGTGTGTCTCTGTGTGTGTGTGTGTGTGTCTCTGTGCGTGCGTGTGTGTGTCTGTGCGTGTGTGTGTCTGTGCGTGTCTCTGTGCGTGTGTGTGTGTGTCTCTGTGTGTGTGTGTGTGTGTGTGTGTGTCTCTGTGTGTGTGTGTGTCTCTGTGTGTGTGTGTGTCTCTGTGTGTGTGTGTGTGTGTGTGTGTGTGTGTGTGTGTGTGTGTGTGTGTGTGTGTTGTTCAGAGATCAAACATATAAAATGGATCTTTTTTGAGTGATCTGATCCATAAATGACTATTTTTGCAGTCGTTGGCGAGCCTCATATTTCATATTTCTACTTTAAGTATTAGTTTAAATCTGGGCAAAAATATTTTGTTGTAAAAGTCTGAATATTTTCGGGAGAAAGGGTCAAAACGTTCCCCGACATTATTGACATGGAGCTGAATCAGAAGTGTAATCAAATCGGGAAGTTGTGAATCTCAGTCGATGTGCGTCATCGTCGGCGATGCCCGGTCCTAAGAGTGGCGTCCGTGGGCGGGAAGCGGGCCACGCACGCGCTGCAGGACGGGCAGCAGGGGCGCGTTGGCTCGGCAGGAAGCTGCTGGCAGACTGGTGGCCACGGGCGGCGTGGGGGTCCCAGGAGGAGGAAGTCACGGTCCTGTAGTTGGCGTCTCGCCGCCAGTCGGTCTCCGGGGGAACGTCCAGGCGCAGCGGCTGGGCGGGGGCGGGGCCGTTGAGTGTAACGGGCAGAGACGGCTGTCGGCGGTGAGCGCTGGAGGCGGCAGTGTGGCGAGGGTGAGACAGCGTGGCGTAGAGACTGTGTGGAGGAGGGGGGGCGGGGCCGGAGACGCCCCGGGG
>NC_135877.1:22656366-22658866 GCF_031162955.1 Sander vitreus | reverse complement strand
AAACATTTTCATAATGAGTTTATGGTCTCTATCGCTAGCTTCAAGTCTTCTTTAATACAGCGTGATGTTCATTTAGTAAATGATGCTCCCATTTATTTTAAAACAGATGATGGAGCAGGATGCTTTAGGACCTGTCAGTCTTGAGACTAAGCGATGCTAACCGCGCTAACACTGGGGACATTAAAATAAACCTCTACTTGTTTTCGGCTGTTGTCTGTCATTTCTGGGTTTTGGGATTTCGTCCTGCAGCACTTAGGGTTAGGGTTAGTGTTCGTATACTCAATAGGAACTAAGAACATCTTCAGAAACCCCCCTCTCCCCCCACATCATTCAGAATAAAGTGTGTCCTGTAACTTAGCAAACTTTACAAAACAAACAGATTGGTCGGGTGTGCATGACGTGTTTGTCTGAAAACTGTCCGTTTTCACTTCAGGGAAGTTAACTGGAACATTTTGGTGGCCTAGAAATGTCTTGTTCAGCGTTCTGACACCCAAAGCCTCTTTCTGACCGATGTAGTTACAGGAACAGTCCACTTCTAAACAGATCTACTAGCTACTCTCCCCCAAAACCAGTTTTCCCATTTGCATTCACACTGGCCAAGAGACCATAGGAACTGACCTTTTGTTATTATAACACAAGGAAAGGGAGAAGGGAGAAGACCCTGCCCTGAAGTAGGAGCTGAAAGAGTTAAGGTCGAGACACACCGAGCTGATAATCGGCCGTCTGACAGTCTGGCGAGGTCGTTGACTCGAGTCTCTTCATTGTGTTCTCAGGTACTTTTTGGACCAACTCAACTGTCTTTTCTGCCGACAGTCGGCCGTCTGGTCGGTGTGTCACGACCTTAACAGGAACTGCGGCCAGAGGAACTTAATAATCCCTAAATTGGTCCAGTTGGAACAGGAGAAAAACAGGGTCCTAGGAACGTTATGTTCTAGGAACTGCAAAAATCCCTAAGGTCGGAAAGCAGCTCAAGCTAGCTACTTGGGACTACAGGTGGTACCTGGGCTGTTCCTGCTGCAGTGTGCCTGCAGCCTCTGAGTCCAGCTGCTGCTGCAGGATGCGCTGCTGCAGGCTGCGGCCTCTCCTCAGGCAGCGCTGCAGCCGGCTGTGACTACCAGCTCCGCCCTCGGCCGCCGCCAGCTGCAGTTTGGCTGCAGCCGGGTCACACGAACACAGAAAACACACCATAGAAAGAAAAGGAAGGAAAAAAAAAACACAGAGAGGAAAGAATAAATGGGGAATAAAAGAAAAGGAAGATGCAGAAAATAACTTGTTATGATGATTTCATGCAAAAATCTCAAAAATAAGATATTTATTTCTGACAGAAAATCAAAAATCAGACTGCTGACATGATGGTGCGTCTGTGTATGTGTGTGTGTGTGTGTGTGTGTGTGTGTCCATGTGTGTGTGTGTGTGTGTGTGTCCATGTGTGTGTGTGTGTGTGTGTGTGTGTGTGTGTGTCTGTGCGTGTGTGTCTGTGCGTCTGTGCCTGTGTGTGTGTGCCTGTGCGTGTCTGTGTGTGTGTGTGTCTGTGTGTGTGTGTGTGTGTGTGTGTGTGTGTGTGTGTGTGTGTGTGTGTGTGTGTCTGTGCGTGTGTGTCTGTGCGTCTGTGTGTGTGTGTGTGTGTGTGCCTGTGCGTGTCTGTGTGTGTGTGCCTGTGCGTGTGTGTGTGTGTGTGTGTCTGTGCGTGTGTGTGTCTGTGTGTGTGTGTGTGTGTGTGTGCCTGTGTGTGTGTGTGTGTCTGTGTGTGTGTGTGTGTGTGTGTCTGTGCGCCTGTGTCTGTGTGCCTGTGTGTCTGTGTCTGTGTCTGTGTGTGTGTGTCTGTGTCTGTGTGTGTCTGTGTGTGTGTGTGTGTGTGTGTGTGTGATGGGAATGGCAGGCATGAGAGAAGTTAAATAACTCAGGTTTGGTTCTCAGTGATGAAATGGTGAAATAATATTCAGACAGAACGTTAAATGAACAAAACTTTAACCAAACATGTCGGCCACAACTCTTTTCGTCCTACTTTTAGGAAGTGCTCACCGAGTTAATGTGCGATGTGAGAGCGAGGTGACGTCATTAGACACACGACGAGCATCAGCCAGGTCAGACAAATGGTCTTTCATTTGTCTCTTAAAGGTGCTGTAGGTAGAACTGGGACGATCAGGACTAACATGTTAACATCAACAACTTCTCATTCCCTCCCCCCCTTTCTGCTAAAGCCCAAAACGGTCTCCTAAGCCCCTCCCCCCACAAGGGAGAATGAATGCGTGTGCATGAGCAGTGATTGACACGCAGTTAGACACCCCCCCTGGCCCTGATTGGTGCATCTGAACAGTTAGACACCCCCCCTGGCCCTGATTGGTGCATCTGAACAGTTAGACACCCTCCCTGGCCCTGATTGGTGCATCTGAACAGTTAGACACCCTCCCTGGCCCTGATTGGTGCATCTGAACAGGGAGTGGCGGACGCTACAGGCTGCAGGTGGAGCCAGAGGAGCCAGATTCTTGTTTTAATGACC
>NC_135877.1:22641366-22651366 GCF_031162955.1 Sander vitreus | reverse complement strand
AAGAGAGGAGAGAAGAAAGAGGAAAGAGAGGAGAGAGGAAAGAGAGGAGAGTGGAAAGAGAGGAGAGGAGAGTGGAAAGAGAGGAGAGTGGAAAGAGAGGAGAGGAGAGTGGAAAGAGAGGAGAGGAAAGAGAGGAGAGTGGAAAGAGGAAAGAGAGGAGAGTGGAAAGAGAGGAGAGAGGAAAGAGAGGAGAGTGGAAAGAGAGGAGAGTGGAAAGAGGGGAGTGGAAAGAGAGGAGAGTGGAAAGAGAGGAGAGGAAAGAGAGAAGTGGAAAGAGAGGAGAGTGGAAAGAGGAAAGAGAGGAGAGTGGAAAGAGAGGAGAGAGGAAAGAGGAGAGTGGAAAGAGAGGACAGAGGAAAGAGAGGAGAGGAAAGAGGAGAGTGGAAAGAGAGGAGAGTGGAAAGAGGAGAGAGGAAAGAGGAGAGTGGAAAGAGAGGACAGAGAGGAAAGAGAGGAGAGTGGAAAGAGAGGAGAGAGGAAAGAGAGGAGAGTGGAAAGAGAGGAGAGAAGAAAGGAAAATGTAAAGAAAGGGCGGACAGAAAAAGTAGAAAAGGATAAAGAGGGAGGGAAGAAATGAGGAAAGAGAGGACGAGGAAAAAAAGGGAGAGTGGAGAGTAACAGGAGGGAGGAAAGAAAGTAAAGAGGAGAGACGGAGAGAGAAGAAAGGAGCAGAATGTAAAGAAAGAGAGAACAGAAAAGGGACACAAGGAGAACAAGAGAAAAGTAAAATAACAAAAAAAGAGACAAAAGGGAAAGAAGGATGACGTTAGAGAGACGGCAGAAGTGGATGAATGAAGAGAACGAGTGATTTCCAATGAGTGACGACTAAAGAAATGATGGAAGCAACCACAGATGTCCTCGTGATTCTCTGAGACATTCAGCAGTTACAGCCTCTGAAGTCTGATTTCATTTCTCTCTTCTGACACTTTCCTCAATATTAAATACATACAATTATTTCTGCCGATGAAAAACATCCTGAAATACATAAATGAGGCTTTAAATATATAAATACATACATGGAAATATATATATATATATAGTGTTAGTTTACATTCAAGTGGATACTTTTATTTACTTCCCCATCTTTTCATTTCCATTTCTTACATTCAAACACACACAGAAACACACACAGACACACACACAGAAAGACACACAAACACACACACAGAAAGAAACACACACACACACACACACACAGAAAGACAGACAAACACACACAGAAAGACAGACACACACAAACAAACAAACACAGACAAACACATAGACACACAAACAAACACACACACACACAAACAAACACACAGACACAAACAGAAAGACAGACACAAACAGAAAGACACACACACACAAAGACACACACACACGCAAACAAACACACACACAGAAAGAGACACAGACACACACACAAACAAACACACAGACACACACACAAAAAGAGACACACACAAACAAACACACACACACAGAAAGAGACACAGACACACACACACAAACAAACACACAGACACACACACAAAAAGAGACACACACAAACAAACACACACACACAGAAAGACAGACAGACACACACACACAAGCAAACAAACACACAGACACACACACAGTGTAACACACACACACACACACACAAACACACACAGAAAGACAGACTCACACACACACAGTGTAACACACACACACACACACAAAGGGGGTGTGGTTATCTCACAGGTTATGAGACAAAAGTCTCCTTAAAGGAACACACCGACTTATCGGGACTTTGTCTTATTCCCCGTCTCCCCCAGAGTGAGATAAGTCCAGACATACCCTTCTCATCTCCGTACGTGCTGTAAGGCTGTCTGACGCCCCAACCAATAGCCTAGCTTAGCACAGATCCTGGAGATAACCGGCTCCATCTAGCCTAGCTTAGCACAGATCCTGGAGGTAACTCCATCATCAAGCTAGGCTAGATGGAGCCAGTTACCTCCAGGATCTGTGCTAAGCTAGGCTAGATGGAGCCAGTTACCTCCAGGATCTGTGCTAAGCTAGGCTAGACGGAGCCAGTTACCTCCAGGATCTGTGCTAAGCTAGGCTAGATGGAGCCGGTTACCTCTAGGATCTGTGCTAAGCTAGGCTATTGGTTGGGGCGTCAGACAGCGTTACAGCACGTACGGAGATGAGAAGGGTATGTCTGGACTTATCTCACTCTGGGGGAGACGGGGAATAAGACAAAGTCCCGATAAGTCGGCGTGTTCCTTTAAATAACTCAAAAGTAGTCATTTGAAAAACATATTTTAAAAAAAAGCTCTACTTATTGCCTCATTCTTTTGATTTATTTCAGGATTTAAACTCTCATGAATCCACATTAAAAGTCCAGTGTTGGTGAGTTTTAGTCAACATGTCACATTTGTATCAGAGAGGCCAAGTCCCGCCCCTTCCAGGGGACCTCATGGGATCTTATTTCGGCAAAAACAGACACGGTAGTGAACGGGGAGAGACTCTGAGCCATGGATTACATGACGTTTGTCACTTTAAAAGATAATTTAGCAACTGAAGAAGGTTTGTCGTAGTAACTCTTACGGCTGTTTTATGGTTGTGTGGAGGCTCCACGCACAGCTTTCTCCGTAGCCTGTGAAAACGCTCGGGGAACTACGTCGCTCGTCTCGCACAATACACAGTACGTCACCTAGCTTGATGCTCGCTGGCTAGCTAGCTTAGCTCTGTTCCACAACACCTGTAACGTTAGCGTAGCTGATGGGTTTCATCAGCAGAGAAGAGACAGACCGAGAGAGATCCTCTGCTCGCGTAAGTAATGTAACATCCCAGGACGATACACACACACGCACAGAAACACACACACACACACACACACACACACACACACACACACACACACACACACAGAGCGACAGACAGACAGATGCGCGCGCACACAGACAGACGCGCGCGCACACGCGCACACACACACACACACACACACACCCCCCCCACGGACACAGAAACACGCACGCACACACAGACACACAGACAGAAACACACACACACAAAGACATACACACAGAGCGACAGACAGACGCACACACACACACACCCCCCCACGGACACAGAAACACGCACGCGCACACAGACACACAGACAGAAACACACACACGCGCACGTACACATACATACATACATACGCACGCACACACAGACACTCTATAATGTTACATGCTGGTATGATACACACAGACGTCATCCATGCCACTTTGAAGTGTGAAGTCTTTCTAATGACGTATTTCCACAGTTTTATACTTAGTTTTATATATATATATATATATATATATATATACACACACACACATACATACTAACAAACAGACTTTCTTGACTTGCAAAATGATTTTTTAAACTGACAAACATCAGATGTGTAATACATGGCTCAATTCAAACAGGATCACAACATTACTAGTCTCTCCCCGTTCACATCTTTTCAGGATTAAAGTCCCACGGCGGTCCACCGGAAGGGGCGGGACTTCGCCTCTCTAGACTCCTCTCTGCCCTGTGATTAGCCCATCTGCGTCCCTAAATTCCCCAGCCCCCGATTGGCCCAAACCCCCGCCTACCCTCGCTGTGGTACCCGGCCGACGGGGCTTCGTTGTCGGGTTTAGACCGGCGGTGGCGGCTAGAGCTCCGCCTCCTATCTCCGGCCCTGCCTCCCTTCCTCGGAGACCGGTGCTGCTCGCTGTCCGTCACGTGGCCTTAGCAACAAGAAGCATGGCAACGGATGTTTACAGCACGGTCACCACATCATGCAACACAGTGACCAACGGCAGAGCGTGATTGGCTGCGCAGCAGCGTCGACACAGACACACAAACTTAAGAAAATCATAAAAGACGAAATAATCTGAATGTAAATGAAAGAATTAAAATGGATGTAAACAGCAAACATACTATACAATTTATTTAACATTTTATAGATAAATCAACTGATTTAAAGGGTAACTTTTGGTATTTCCTCATGTTTTTGTGTTTAAGTGACTGATGGGAACAACAATCTTTAAAATCGGTCCAGTATTTAGCAGGAAACAAGCTGCAGTGTAACGTTAACGGGCAAATGTTCAGCGTAAGTCAGCGTCCACTAAAAGTTCTGTTGTTGCTGCTGACAGACTCAGATTATTATTCTAAGTGTCTGACAACATTATGGGATGGATCCCTACAGAGATAGACCTTTTAGTTAAAGAGGAAGATCCTTTTAGTTTAACATCAAACAGCACCAAAATCACCATCACCAAACTCCACGTAAATAATCAGGACTTTTATCATCGTAAAACACACTTCATTCAAAGTGGACAGAATCTAAATAAAACTACCAAAAGCCGTCTTGGTTCATCTTTCCACTGTTCCAACAATCACCACTCTGGTTTGGTTGAAATAAACCCTTAATTCACCCATTTACATGTGGAGATATGCTGGCTCTATACACGCTAAAAGTCCTGATTATTTACATGGAGTCTGGTGGAAATATGCTGGCTCTATACACGCTAAAAGTCCTGATTATTTACATGGAGTCTGGTGGAGATATGCTGGCTCTATACACGCTAAAAGTACTGATTATTTACATGGAGTTTGGTGGAGATATGCTGGCTCTATACACGCTAAAAATCCTGATTATTTACATGGAGTCTGGTGGAGATATGCTGGCTCTATACACGCTAAAAGTCCTGATTATTTACATGGAGTCTGGTGGAAATATGCTGGCTCTATACACGCTAAAAGTCCTGATTATTTACATGGAGTCTGGTGGAGATATGCTGGCTCTATACACGCTAAAAGTCCTGATTATTTACATGGAGTCTGGTGGAGATATGCTGGCTCTATACACGCTAAAAGTCCTGATTATTTACATGGAGTCTGGTGGAGATATGCTGGCTCTATACACGCTAAAAGTCCTGATTATTTACATGGAGTCTGGTGGAGATATGCTGGCTCTATACACGCTAAAAGTCCTGATTATTTACATGGAGTCTGGTGGAGATATGCTGGCTCTATACACACTAAAAGTCCTGATTATTTACATGGAGTCTGGTGGAGATATGCTGGCTCTATACACACTAAAAGTCCTGATTATTTACATGGAGTCTGGTGGAGATATGCTGGCTCTATACACACTAAAAGTCCTGATTATTTACATGGAGTCTGGTGGAAATATGCTGGCTCTATACACGCTAAAAGTCCAGATTATTTACATGGAGTCTGGTGGAGATATGCTGGCTCTATACACGCTAAAAGTCCTGATTATTTACATGGAGTCTGGTGGGTTTGGTGATGGTGATTTCGGGGCTGTTTCATGTTAACCTAAAAGGATCTTCCTCTTTAACTAAAAGGTCTATCTCTGTAGGGATCCTTTCGTAATGTTGTCAGACACTTAGAATAATAATCTGAGTCTGTCAGCAGCAACAACAGAACTTTTCGTGGACGCGGACTGAACATCTGTCCTGTAGGGTTACATTACAGCTCAGTTCACGGTCGCTGGTTACAGCGTTCTCGCTCAACACTGGACCAACTTCAAAGATCGTTGTTCACATTAGTCACCAATGCATGGGACAGTAGGGTCCAAGGTGAAAAATATGGAATATGTGTGAGTTTGTGTGTGTGTGTGTGTGTGTGTGTGTGTGTGTGTGTGTGTGTGTGTGTGTGTGTGTGTCTGTGTGTTCGAATATGTGTGTGTCTGACTGTTTCTCAGTGTGTGCGTGTGTGTCTGTGTGCATGTGTGTGTGTGTGTGTGTGTGTCTGTGTGCGTGTGTGTGTGTGTGTGTGTGTGTGTGTGTGTGTGTGTGTGTGTGTGTGTGTGTGTGTGTGTGTGTGTGTGTGTGTGTGTGTGTGTGTGTGTGTGTGTGTGTGTGTGTGTGTGTGTGTGTGTGTGTGTGTGTGTGTGTGTGTGTGTTTCTGTGTGTGTGTGTGTGTGTGTGTAAATTACCTTTTGAGAATTAGAATAATTGTGTTTTTTTTCCTGATTTTTATTCTACTAATTGTCAGGAAATGTCCATCTCTAAATCAGATCTATTGAACGTTCCAACCGACACCTTATTGGTAGGAATGACTTCCTTCCCAGCCTGCTGTACTCCAGTTGGGGCTCCAGCTACCTACCTACGGTATCCAGGCTGCCGAGCGAGGCGTGCAGCGGTCCGTCGGCGTGCTCGGTGCAGATGACGGTTCCCTGGGAGTCGGAGGAGTAGTGGCTGGCCAGGGACTCATGGTGCGAGTGGGAGGGCTGTCGGGACGAGTAGCTCTCCGTCGACGAATCGGTGCGAGTGTCGCTGGAGATCGACTGCTCGCGGCCTGCAGGGGGTGCGGGGGGGGGGTTAGTGAAAGAGGGGCGGGGTTAGCGAAGAATTCGGGGCCATCAGTGGTGATGTCCTCACACACACACACACACACACACAAATACTGGATTGACTCAAATATAACAAATAAGGAGTCTAGACTTTTAACCCTTGTGTCGTCTTCCCCGTCGACCAGCCTACAGTCCTACGTTTCGGTCGTCTTTTTCTGTTAATATTTCTTTACTGCTACTTCTTTACTAATTTTTTTTTATATTTAAGTTTTTTTAAGCTTTTTCCAAATTTTTGGCACTTTTTTCCCAAATTTCTGGCACTTTTTTCCCAAATTTTTGGCACTTTTTTCTAATTTTTTGGCACTTTTCCCCGAAATTTTTGGCACTTTTTTTTTTAATTTTTGGCACTTTTTTTTTTAATTTTTTGCACTTTTTTTCCAAAATGTTGGCACTTTCAAAAAAAAATGTTGGCACTTTTTCTCCAAATTTTTGGCACTTTTTTCCCAAATTTTTGGCACTTTTTTCCCAAATTTTTGGCACTTTTTTCCCAAATTTCTGGCACTTTTTCCCCAAATTTCTGGCACTTTTTTCCCAAATTTTTGGCACTTTTTTCTAATTATTGGCACTTTTCCAATTTTTTGTCACTTTTCCCCAAAATTTTTTGGCACTTTTTTTCCAAATTTTTTGCACATTTTTTCCAAAATGTTGGCACTTTCAAAAAAAAATGTTGGCACTTTTTCCCCAAATTTTTGGCACTTTTTCCCCAAATTTTTGGCACTTTTTTCCAAATTTTTGGCACTTTTTTCCCAAATTTTTGGCACTTTTTTCAAAATGTTGGCACTTTTTTCCCCAAATTTTTGGCACTTTTTTCCCAAATTTTTGGCACTTTTTTCTAATTATTGGCACTTTTTCAAATTTTTTGTCACTTTTTCTCCAAATTTTTTGCACTTTTTAAAAAAAAATTTGGCAGTTTTTTTCCAAATTTTTGGCAGTTTTTTTCCAAATTTTTGGCACTTTTTTTCCAAATTTTTGGCACTTTTTTCCCAAATTTTTTGCACTTTTTTTCCAAAATGTTTGCACTTTTTTCCAAAATGTTTGGCACTTTTTTTTCCACTTTTTTTCCAAAATGTTGGCACTTTTTTCCCCAAATTTTTGCACTTTTTTTTCCAAATTTTTGCACTTTTTTCCAAAATGTTGGCACTTTTTCCCCCAAATTTCTGGCACTTTTTTTCAAGTTTTTGGCACTTTTTTTCCAAATTTTTGGCACTTTTCCCCCAAATTTAAAAAAAAAAATGGGCACTTTTTCCCAAATTTTTGGGCAGATTAGACCCGAGGACAACGGGGGGGGGGTCAAACACAAACTTCTGCAACAACAGGTGGCGCCCAAATGTGCCGCGCCTTCCCAGAGCCATCAATCCAAACTCTTGACAGCGCCAGGCAGGCGGCTGAGACACGGCGAGCGTGATGCTACCTTTAAACGCTGAAACACCGAGCCGATAATCGGCCGTCTGACAGTCTGGCGAGGTCGCTGACTCGAGTCGGTTCGGTGTGTTCGTGCTGTCGTCCGTCCGAGGGGCGGCGGCCTTCATTTGGGCCGACTTGACATGTATAATCGGGGGCTCATTTTGGCACTTTTTTTTTACAATTTTTTTTAAATGTTTTGTGTCACTTTTCCCCCAAATCTTTGGCATTTTCTTTCAATTTTTTTGGCACTTTTTTCCCAAAAGTTTTTTGGCACTTTTTTCCCAAATATTTGGCACTTTTTTCCCAATTTTTTTGGCACTTTTTCCCAACATTTTTGGCACTTTTTCCCAATTTTTGGCACTTTTTCCCAAAATGTGGGCACTTTTTTCCCAAAATGTGTGTCACTTTTTCCCAAATTTTTTTGTCACTTTTTCCCAACATTTTTGGCACTTTTTTCCCAACATTTTTGGCACTTTTCCCCAAATTTTTGGCACTTTTTCCCAAATTTTTGACATTTGTTTCCTACGTTTTTCAACGTTCTAGTATCAATGTTTCTTTAAATGCTATTAAATTGAATAAAACAGTTACAACCATTTTTAGCCACTTTTTTTTAATGTTTTTTGTCACCGTTTCCCCAAATTTTTGGCATTTTTTTTCCCCAAATTTTTTTGCACTTTTTCTCAAATTCTTTGCCACTTTTTGGACTTGACATGTATAATCGGCGGGGCGGGCACTGCCGGCAGTCGGACTCAATGAGCCATCTGATTGGTGGAGAGCTACCCAGGAAACGGGGAGCAGGATGAGCGTGACTAGAGTCTCTCAACATCTGACACTTTGTTGATCTGAAGACAGATTCAGCAGCTGCACGGCCTGTTTCTCTCTTCAGATGTTTCCAGAAACACGTTACGGTGAACTCTCTTAGTCCAATATCAGATCGTATTCTGAACGAGACGCCACGATGGTCGGGGAGCAGCCAGACCCACGTGACGCGTTCGTCCAATCAGCTTCCGGTTTCGCCAGATTAGCGCCGCCTGCTGTTATGGAGACGTATTACGTCTCGTCTCGTCGGTGTTCTGAGGGACTTTTTGGACCAACTTGGGGAGACTGATCAGCCCAACTGGCTTTTCTTGCTCTGTGTGTGAATGTAAGGTTCTGGGATGGACAGTCCAAAAAAACCATCTGTTACTCAAAGTATTCAGACAGTTTTCCTTAAAATATTGTTTTATTAATATCTCTGCTGTCAACATGGATTGTGACCTAGCCCAAAAAGTCTTAAAGGGGTGATAGAATGATTATATAGGGTATTACACACTGTTCCTTAAGGTCTCTGAATAGGGTATGTAACGGTATGGTTGGGCTGAAAATGGCCCGGGTGCTGTTCTATGCTCACTAATGCAACCCTGTGAAATAGTCCTAGAATGAAACAAGAGGTTTTCTCCCTTTTATGGTATGCTCATGAATATTTAGATGAGCTGCGCCCTGATTGGTTGGTTAACAACGAGCAAAGCAGTCCATACTCAGCACAAGGTCACCTTCTCTGGGGTAACTGAACCACCAACTACCGCTTACCTGGAGCACCACATCAGCAGCTCGCGATGAAATGTGAAAAGTGTCAGCATTCCCCGTACATCCTGGAACACTGCATTTACGACCGTGCATCCTTGAAAAACTTCCAAACTTTCTTCTTTGTAATTCCCGTGGAAATGCACAGCTCGCAGCTAAACTAGTGTGTGAGATCGGCGCGACCTACATTCAGACGACCAGCTGGTCTCAGATACAGTGGTCTGTATGTAAATGTTGGGGCGTGACAAAAGGTACAGACCAGAGCCAAATAAGGTACAGCCACCAAGTTGACGTCAACGATTAGCTTTGTTGGGATTCGCCCGTTTTCAGCAGCAGTTTCAAATAGTGAGATCTGCAGAGGAAAGAGGTGTCAATGGGACTGTGAGGTTCTACGTATGTCTAATGTACCCACCGAACTGACCTCATATACTATGACGAGGTCAACTTAGGTTTGCATTCTATCACCCCTGTAAAAACGCCAGCAGTAAAAGAAAAGCACAGCGTGCTCCCCAAACCGTCCGCTCCGTGAGACTGACCGGAGGATGTAAATATGTGAAATTAAGGACTGCCCCCCCCCCCCCCAAATCCGTCTTTCAAGCGGAAGCCTTAGAAATCGCCAGAGTTGAGCCAACCCAGTTATATACGTTTAGTTTAATGTAAATGCTACAAACAACAGAT
>NC_135877.1:22601366-22628866 GCF_031162955.1 Sander vitreus | reverse complement strand
GTGTTAAATATAGTCTGATGGTGTTATCCTGTCGTTAAATGTCCATCCGGTTTGCCTTCAGGCAGACGGTACAGATCAATTAATGCAAGAACAAATGGACTCAAACAGTTTTTATCCTGCTGCAATAACTACCCTCAATGCTGCAAAAAATAATGTGCAATATGGAAGCTGATGTGAAATAGATCAATGCAATGACAGAAAGTATGCCATGTCTGTAGATGGGTGTTCATACTGTTTTATGCAGTGACTGGGTGTATGCTGCTATGTGTTTCCATGTATTCTTTAAGTAACACTAGCACTTACATTACATTTGTATACACTCAGTGAATGATGCACTGACTGGAGAGCACCTTAAATGTTGTTGTACCTGTGACAGTGACAATAAAGACCTATTCTATATTGATTTCCATCCCTGATGTGCCAAAAAAAACTCTCAAAACTATCGTCCTTTAGTATTAATTCACCTCTATCTGCAACATCTGATCCATAACATCTCAATGCACGAAGAGCAGGAAATTAGGAGCAGTCAGCCAAATCATCGAAGTAACGTGGATGGTTCCCTACAACGCTCTTCACAAGTTAAATAAATGATCAGTTCACTACGTTTCATTGAATTTGGGTGTTTTTATTCAATTTTATAGCATTTAAAGAAAAATGTATAAAAGAATGTTGAAAAACGTAGGAAAAAATGTCAAAAAAGCAGAAAAAAAGTGACAAAAACATGAGAAAATCTTCAAAAACTCCAGGAATAGTGACAAAAACTTCAAAAAAAGTGACAAAAACATCTGTCAAAGTGACAAAAACATCTGGATAATCTTCTAAAACGACAAGAAAAGTGACAAAAACATGAGAAAATCTTCAAAAACTCCAGGAATAGTGACAAAAACTGTCAAAGTGACAAAAACATCTGTCAAAGTGACAAAAACATCAGAAAACATCTGTCAAAGTGACAAAAACATCTGTCAAAGTGACAAAAACATCTGGATAATCTTCTAAAACGACAAGAAAAGTGACAAAAACATGGGAAAATCTTTAAAAAAAAATAAAAACGTCAAAAAACACAGAAAAATATTGACAGAAACTTCGAAAAAAAAGTGACAAAAATGTCGAAAAAGACGACCAAAACGTTGGAATTTTTGTAACATTTTGACCCAGAACAACAAAAGGTTGCGTAATGGTCGACAACACAAGGGTTAAATGGTTTTAAACCCTCACCTCTGCAGGAGGAAGTCATCCAAACTATTTCCCTTCAAATAACATCACTTCAAAAGATAAGATCCCAAAATCTCAGCAGAGAAAGAGCAGGAAATAAAGACTTTCACGTTAGAAATAAACCAGATTTAACTGAATGAAAAGAACTCCTTTAAGATCAGATGAAGAACCCGTCCTCTGCAGGACGAGCTAAGACGACGAACGCCAGAAAGAACTGGATTCTCTAAACCCTTAAAAAGCTGAACGACCGTCGGTGTGTCTCAGTGCTGCGACTCCACTGAAAGACCCAATGTGACGTGTTTACACCGGACAGCCACCGGCCAATCACCTGTCAGCGCGGACGCACGGCCGGCACCAACCTGAGACCCCCCCCCCCCCCCCACCCGGCCAATGAGAGAGCATTTTCAGTTTAGTTTAGTGACCTGAGGAAGAGCAGAAGTGAGCGTGATAGAGAGCGAAAGAGACAGTGTCAAAAACACAAGTAAAGCTGAGCGTGTGTGTGTGTGTGTGTGTGTGAGAGATGGCGTGTGTGTGTGTGTGTGTGTGTGTGTGTGTGTGTGTGTGTGTGTGTGAGAGATGGCGTGTGTGTGTGTGTGTGTGTGTGTGTGTGTGTGTGTGTGTGTGTAGAGAGATGGCGTGTGTGTGTGTGTGTGTGTGAGAGAGATGGCGTGTGTGTGTGTGTGTGTGTGTGTGTGTGTGAGAGAGATGGCGTGTGTGTGTGTGTGTGTGTGTGTGTGAGAGAGATGGTGTGTGTGTGTGTGAGAGAGATGGTGCGTGTGTGTGAGTGTGAGTGAGAGAGTGGCAGTGTGTGTGTGTGTGTGTGTGTGTGTGAGAGAGATGGCGTGTGTGTGTGTGTGTGTGTGTGAGAGAGATGGCGTGTGTGTGTGTGTGTGTGAGAGAGATGGCGTGTGTGTGTGTGTGTGTGAGAGAGATGGTGTGTGTGTGTGAGTGAGAGGGTGTGTGTGTGTGAGTGTGAGAGAGGTGGCATGTGTGTGTGTGTGTGTGTGTGTGTGTGTGTGTGAGAGAGATGGCGTGTGTGTGTGTGTGTGAGAGAGATGGCGTGTGTGTGTGTGTGTGTGAGAGAGATGGCGTGTGTGTGTGTGTGTGTGTGTGTGTGAGAGTGTGTGTGTGTGTGTGTGTGTGTGTGAGAGAGATGGCATGTGTGTGTGTGTGTGTGTGAGATGGCGTGTGAGTGTGTGTGTGTGTGTGAGAGAGATGGCGTGTGTGTGTGTGTGATGTAGTGTGTGTGTGTGATGATGTGTGTGTGTGTGTGTGTGTGTGTGTGTGTGAGAGAGATGGCGTGTGTGTGTGTGAGAGAGATGGTGCGTGTGTGTGTGTGTGTGTGTGTGTGAGAGAGATGTGTGTGTGTGTGTGTGTGAGTGTGAGAGAGGTGGTGTGTGTGTGTGTGAGAGAGGTGGGTGTGCGTGTGTGTGTGTGTGTGTGTGTGGAGAGATGGCGTGTGTGTGTGTGTGTGAGAGAGATGGCGTGTGTGTGTGTGAGAGAGATGGCGTGTGTGTGTGTGTGTGTGTGTGTGTAGAGAGATGGCGTGGCGTGTCTGTGTGTAAGTGTATGTGCTGTGCGTGTCTGTCTGTCTGAGAGTGCTGTGTGTGTGTGTGTGTGTGTGTGGAGTGTGTGTGTGTGTGTGTGTGTGTGTGTGTGTGTGTGTGTATGTGTGTGTGTGTGTGTGTGTGTGTGTGTGTGTGTGTGTGTGTGTGTGTGTGTGTGTGATGGACTGTGTTTAAGTGAGAGTGATGTGTGTCTCTCTGATGTTTTCATGCTTTATAAATATTCATAACTATTTAATGTCTTAAATGTGGCCTGTTGAATCCTGCAGAGGACCCAGTCTAATCCCTTTTAGAAGTGTACAGACCATGACTGAAGAAAACGTGTGAAACTCCTGGTGAGGAGTCTAAAGAAACCCGGGAAAACGGGGTCGACGGGAAGACCCCACGAGGCTGAACCCGTCCTGAGTATCAGGGTCTGTGTTACAGCTATGCCGTGGCTACGTACGTAGAGATACCGACCCTAACCCCGACGCCGTAGCCTGACGTCACCTCTCGAAACATTTACTACACGTCGCTCGGCCGTGGCTTGGTAGCGTTGCATCCCCCCCGACTCATTTCCTGGTTCTCCTTCTCCGTAAACAACATGAAATCAAGGAGAGGGTTAACTTCTCCTGCTCCAGATCTCCCACCGTGGTCAGAAAGAACAGGGGAGACACACACACACACACACACACACACACACACACACTCCATCTCTCTCTCTCACACACACACACACACAAACGCCATCTCTCTCTCACACACACACACACACACACGCCATCTCTCTCTCACACACACACACACGCCATCTCTCTCTCACACACACACACACACACAGAGAGAGACACACACACACACACACACACACACACACAGAGAGACAGACACACACACACCATCTCTCTCACACATACACACACACACGCCATCTCTCTCTCTCACACACACACACACACACACACAGACACACACACACACACACACACACACACACAGACAGACACACACACACACACACACACAGACACACACACAGACAAGACACACACACAGACAAAGACACACACACACACACACACACACGCCATCTCTCTCACACACACACACACACACAGACAAAGACACACACACACACAAAGACACACACAGACAAAGACACACACACACACACAAAGACACACACAGACAAAGACACACACACACACACACAGACAAAGACACACACACACACAGACAAAGACACACACACACAGACAAAGACACACACACACACAGACAAAGACACACACACACACACATCTTGTGGTTGAGGGGCGACCGCTCTACTTCCAGTTCCAGCGAGGAGCGATGGAGAGAAGACGCCACGGAGGGATTTTAATCAGCTGTGACGGCGAGTGGTCAAGCAGCCAGAGGTTTCAGAACAGGATCAGAAACCATCAGATCTTCAGGTTGGAACTGGTTGATGTGGATCCTCTCGCTCGGCTCCGGGAGTCTCCTCTCCCCCCGCTGAGCGGCAGGAATCCAGACATGCAGGAATGTTTTCATCACTTCATTTATGAGGAGGGTTTTATAGAGGAGCCAACAATGTCGTCTCCCAGGCAGCGATGCCTGGAAGACACTACGATTAGGGTCAAGGTTAGCGTTAACCGCCAATTTCCAAAAACGTCGACGGAGTCATTAGGTTTCCATTAAAGTCAGTGTGTGTGTTTCCACTGACTGCAGAAGGTCTGCGTCCTGACTCCGTCCCAACTACTGTGGATGTCTTCCAAGAGTCTGTGTGGAAATACTAGAAAAGCTGAACAATGAAGATGCAAAGTGTGTGAACGCTAACAGAATATGAAAGCTGCCTCAGCTCCATAACAGCTAGTTAGTTTGTTACTTGTCTTAGTTCCTAACCCTTTAAAACCCCAAAGAGACACAATAACACACATTAGCTATCTGATGGAGGCAGCGGTAGAGCAGCAGCTCCGTGTCCTGGGAGGTTAAATGACTGTTTTTATCAAAGGAGTCTGGTGGCTTTGAAGAGAGATAACGGCTTCAGTTCCCCGTCGTAAAGGGCCGTCTGACAGCAACGTAAAGCACTGGAAATATTCCACTTAAACTGGTATAGATGTCTTTAGGTGTGTGAAGTGTGTTCAGCTGCTGCCCCGTCCACAGCAGGACATTGCTTAGCTTCTGACTACGGAGAAGTAGCTCATTCAACCACACGTTACAACATCTGAACTGTCCCTTTAAGATGAAACTCTTCAGCTGCCTGACAAAGCTCCACGCCTTACATTACGTCATCTGAGACAAACAGGAAACCAGCTTGTTCCTGGTGAGTCGTCAGTGAGAAGAGACGCAGCGACAGACAGACGGTAAGATCGACCTTTTATTACAAAGCTGTGACTTTAACTGAGGGAGGACAGTTACAGGAAGGAGCTCGAAAGTACTGAAGAAGTGAAATACTTGAACTGTAATCTGCTGCAGACTCAAAGCACACACACACACACACAGACAAAGACACACACACACACACACACACACACACACACACAGACACACACACACAGACACACACACACACACAGACAAAGACACACACACAGACAAAGACACACACACACAGACAAAGACACACACACACAGACAAAGACACACACACACACAGACAAAGACACACACACACAGACAAAGACACACACACACACAGACAAAGACACACACACACACACATCTTGTGGTTGAGGGGCGACCGCTCTACTTCCAGTTCCAGCGAGGAGCGATGGAGAGAAGACGCCACGGAGGGATTTTAATCAGCTGTGACGGCGAGTGGTCAAGCAGCCAGAGGTTTCAGAACAGGATCAGAAACCATCAGATCTTCAGGTTGGAACTGGTTGATGTGGATCCTCTCGCTCGGCTCCGGGAGTCTCCTCTCCCCCCGCTGAGCGGCAGGAATCCAGACATGCAGGAATGTTTTCATCACTTCATTTATGAGGAGGGTTTTATAGAGGAGCCAACAATGTCGTCTCCCAGGCAGCGATGCCTGGAAGACACTACGATTAGGGTCAAGGTTAGCGTTAACCGCCAATTTCCAAAAACGTCGACGGAGTCATTAGGTTTCCATTAAAGTCAGTGTGTGTGTTTCCACTGACTGCAGAAGGTCTGCGTCCTGACTCCGTCCCAACTACTGTGGATGTCTTCCAAGAGTCTGTGTGGAAATACTAGAAAAGCTGAACAATGAAGATGCAAAGTGTGTGAACGCTAACAGAATATGAAAGCTGCCTCAGCTCCATAACAGCTAGTTAGTTTGTTACTTGTCTTAGTTCCTAACCCTTTAAAACCCCAAAGAGACACAATAACACACATTAGCTATCTGATGGAGGCAGCGGTAGAGCAGCAGCTCCGTGTCCTGGGAGGTTAAATGACTGTTTTTATCAAAGGAGTCTGGTGGCTTTGAAGAGAGATAACGGCTTCAGTTCCCCGTCGTAAAGGGCCGTCTGACAGCAACGTAAAGCGCTGGAAATATTCCACTTAAACTGGTATAGATGTCTTTAGGTGTGTGAAGTGTGTTCAGCTGCTGCCCCGTCCACAGCAGGACATTGCTTAGCTTCTGACTACGGAGAAGTAGCTCATTCAACCACACGTTACAACATCTGAACTGTCCCTTTAAGATGAAACTCTTCAGCTGCCTGACAAAGCTCCACGCCTTACATTACGTCATCTGAGACAAACAGGAAACCAGCTTGTTCCTGGTGAGTCGTCAGTGAGAAGAGACGCAGCGACAGACAGACGGTAAGATTGACCTTTTATTACAAAGCTGTGACTTTAACTGAGGGAGGACAGTTACAGGAAGGAGCTCGAAAGTACTGAAGAAGTGAAATACTTGAACTGTAATCTGCTGCAGACTGAAAAAAACACGTAGAGACTCAAAGTGAAAGTAACTGGGGAAACTTTCTGCAGCAGGGAGGGGCACACAGGAAACGGCTGACTTCTGGGCTTCCTGCCAGAAATCTCTTAGACAACAACACTACTTAGTAGAGGTGGTACGGTTCACAAAAACCCACGGTTGGGTTGGTATCACGGTGGATATCTTTTAATCTTTAACACTCCAGAAATATACTTCAGCATATGATATACAGCTTAATTATCCACAATGTAGGATACAGTATTACATAATGATATAGTTATATCATGTAATCATGCACAAACTGAATTATTGGGACCATCTCTGAGGAAAGCTAGCTGAGATGTTGAGACAGCGAGAGGGAAGACGTCGATGATTTCAACAAGCTGTTCATTTATTTGGCAGAAAAAGGAGAATGTGTATTGCCATCTACAGGAACGTATGTGCCTTTTTAGCACATGAAGATTGAAATATTACAGAATATCAATTGAAATAACTTGCATTTATCAAACTGCCAACTTCAGTGTAGCTCTTACAAAGAGGTTTCCTTTAAAAGAAAAAGAGAGGGACTCTTAAAGCTCCGTCTTTTGAATAAGTCAGACTACGTTAAACATAAAAACAGTTAACATTGTTAGTTAATGTCCTATCCTGGCCTGGGCCGGGACACACGGTCATAGTTAATGTCCTATCCTGGCCTGGGCCGGGACACACAGTCATAGTTAAAGTCCTATCGTGGCCTGGGCCGACACACAGTCATAGTTAATGTCCTATCCTGGCCTGGGCCGGGACACACAGTCATAGTTAATGTCCTATCCTGGCCTGGGCCGGGACACACGGTCATAGTTAATGTCCTATCCTGGCCTGGGCCGGGACACACAGTCATAGTTAATGTCCTATCCTGGCCTGGGCCGGGACACACGGTCATAGTTAATGTCCTATCCTGGCCTGGGCCGGGACACACAGTCATAGTTAATGTCCTATCCTGTGTGGTCCCCTAATACTGTATCTGAAGTCTCTTTTATATAGACCTTAGTGGTCCCCTAATACTGTATCTGAAGTCTCTTTTATATAGACCTTAGTGGTCCCCTAATACTGTATCTGAGCTTTCATTTTCTCAAAGGCAGAGCAGGATACCCAGGGATTGGTTTACACCTATCACCATTTCTAGCCACTGGGGGACCATAGGCAGGCTGGGGGAACTCATATTAATGTTTAAAAAAAAAAACTTAAAAGTGAAATTTTCAAGCCATGGGACCTTTAACGTCTGCATTTTCTGCTGTTTTCAGCTGCTCTCAGAGACAAAATGGCCTCTTTGTCAGAGGAGGATTTCTGCTGTTCGGTCTGTCATGAAGTCTTTAGAGATCCTGTTCTTCTGTCATGTAGTCACAGCTTCTGTAAAGACTGTCTGAAGAGCTGGTGGACAGAGAAACCAACACAGGAGTGTCCAGTTTGTAAGAGAAGATCTTCAAGGCCAGAACCACCTCGTAACCTGGAGTTAAAGAAGCTGTGTGAGAGTTTCTTACAGCAGAGAGATCAGAGAGCTTCAGAGGCTCTCTGCAGTCTGCACTCTGAGAAACTCAAACTCTTCTGTCTGGACCATCAGCAGCCAGTGTGTGTCGTCTGTCTACATTCAGAAAAACACTCCAACCACATAATCAGACCCATCGATGAAGCTGCATGACAACACAAGAAGGAACTCCAGGAAACTCTGGAGCCCTTAAAGAAGAAGATGAAGGTTTTTGAACAAGTTAAAGAAGAGTTTGATCAAACAACAGAACACATGAAGGTCCAGGCCCGACGCACAGAGACGCAGATTAAGGATCAGTTTAAGAAGCTTCACCAGTTTCTAGAAGAGGAAGAGGAGGCCAGGATGGCTGCACTGAGGGAGGAAGAGGAGCAGAAGAGTCAGAGGATGAAGGAGAAGATGGAGGCTCTGAGCAGAGAGATAGCAGCTCTTTCAGACACAGTCAGAGCCACAGAGGAGGAGCTGAGAGCTGAAGACGCCTCATTCCTGATCAACTACGAGGCTGCAGTGGAAAGAGTCCAGCAGCGCCCCCTGCTGGATGATCCACAGCTGCTCTCAGGAGCTCTGATAGACGAGGCCAAACACCTGGGCAACCTGAGCTTCAACATCTGGAACAAGATGAAGGACATGGTCTCCTACACTCCTCTGATTCTGGACCCAAACACTGCTTATCCAAAACTCATCTTGTCTGAAGATCTGACCAGTGTGAGACTAGGGGAGAGAAACAGAAGCTTCCTGATAATCCAGAGAGGTTTGATTCACTCTTCTCTGCCCTAGGCTCTGAGGGCTTTAACTCAGGGACTCACAGCTGGGACGTCGAGGTTGGAGACAATACATACTGGGAACTGGGTGCATTAGCAGAGTCTGTCCAGAGGAAGGGAGGCATACGGTCTGGATTAAGGTTCTGTATAGGTGAATACTCAGCGTGGTCTCCACCAGCTTCAGATGCTGATCTCCCGTTTAAGAAGCAGCTCCAGAGGGTCAGAGTGACTCTGGACTGGAACAGAGGAAAGCTGTCGTTCTCTGACCCTGATACTAACACACACATACACACCTTCACACACACTTTCACTGAGAGGCTGTTTCCATACTTTAGGCCTGGGGATAAAGTCCCACTGAAGATATCACCACTGAAGGTCTGTGTGACAAAACAACAGGTTTAAAGAAGCTAAAACATAAAAAGGTTCATAAAGAGGTCTGCTAAATAAATGATTCAATTATATTAACTGTAATGTTGGGTTTTATTCAGACTTAAATGAAATAAATAAAATGCTGTCCAAATGTTGAGGTACTTGTACTTTACTTGAGTCTTTTCATGCCACTTTTTAGTTACTAGTTACTTTAGTTACTCCACTACATTCATCTGTTACAGCTTTAGTTACTTTAGTTACTCCACTACATTCATCTGTTCCAGCTTTAGTTACTAGTTACTTTAGTTACTCCACTACATTCATCTGTTCCAGCTTTAGTTACTAGTTACTTTAGTTACTCCACTACATTCATCTGTTCCAGCTTTAGTTACTAGTTACTTTAGTTACTCCACTACATTCATCTGTTCCAGCTTTAGTTACTAGTTACTTTAGTTACTCCACTACATTCATCTGTTCCAGCTTTAGTTACTAGTTACTTTAGTTACTCCGCTAGCTTTAGTTACTTTAGTTACTCCGCTACATTCATCTGTTACAGCTTTAGTTACTCGTTACTTTAGTTACTCCGCTACAGTCATCTGTTCCAGCTTTAGTTACTCATCTACATTCATCTGTTCCAGCTTTAGTTACTTTAGTTACTCATCTACATTCATCTGTTCCAGCTTTAGTTACTAGTTACTTTAGTTACTCCACTACATTCATCTGTTCCAGCTTTAGTTACTTTAGTTACTCCACTACATTCATCTGTTCCAGCTTTAGTTACTAGTTACTTTAGTTACTCCACTACATTCATCTGTTCCAGCTTTAGTTACTAGTTACTTTAGTTACTAGTTACTTTAGTTACTCCGCTACATTCATGTGTTCCAGCTTCAGTTACTAGTTACTTTAGTTACTCCACTACATTCATCTGTTACAGCTTTAGTTACTAGTTACTTTAGTTACTCCACTACATTCATCTGTTCCAGCTTTAGTTACTAGTTACTTTAGTTACTCCACTACATTCATCTGTTCCAGCTTTAGTTACTAGTTACTTTAGTTACTCCACTACATTCATCTGTTCCAGCTTTAGTTACTAGTTACTTTAGTTACTCCACTACATTCATCTGTTCAGCTTTAGTTACTAGTTACTTTAGTTACTAGTTACTTTAGTTACTCCACTACATTCATCTGTTCCAGCTTTAGTTACTAGTTACTTTAGTTACTCCACTACATTCATCTGTTCCAGCTTTAGTTACTAGTTACTTTAGTTACTCCACTACATTCATCTGTTCCAGCTTTAGTTACTAGTTACTTTACACATTAAGATTACTGCACACAGAACACATGTAGTTTATAAATCTGATGTTTTATTCTAACGCCGCCTTCCCACTGGCTCCGTAATACGCAATACGCCCCCAGCGGACGTCGTACTACACCGTTGAAAAGCTTCGGAAGCGACTCACAGAAATGTCGGAGAGACTAGAAGGACTGCTAAGTGTCTGAACGTACGATTCTCTCTGACCTCTCTGATACAGATAGAAACAGAAAGGCTGCTGCGTGGAGAACAGCTGCCCAGGACGTCGACATGTCACGTCGGTTAAATGTCATATAGCGGAATAATGTTAATAGTTCGATGTCTGCTGTTAGCTAACCAATTAGCATTAGCAGGTTTGTTTACCAGTACGATAGCAACGCTAGCTTCCGCTGGGATTGTCGGATAGCAACTGTCCGTAGCCTGTCGCAAGAGTATCACGCATCTGACATCCCAGCATATTTCCTTGGATTAGGATGGCACCAAGATCTTGGTTGCAGCTGTCGCTGTGTCCTGCTACACCCTGCTACACCCTGCTACGCCCTGCGGTGCTCTGCTATGCTCTGCGGTGCTCTGCTACGTCCTGTTCCCCCCTGCTATGCTCTGCTACGCCCTGCTACGCTCTGCAGTGCTCTGCTACGTCCTGTTCCCTCCTGCTATGCTCTGCTACGCCCCGCTATGCTCTGCTACGCTCTGCGGTGCTCTGCTACGTCCTGTTCCCCCCTGCTACGCTCTGCGGTGCTCTGCTACGTCCTGTTCACCCCTGCTATGCTCTGCGGTGCTCTGCTACGTCCTGTTCCCTCCTGCTATGCTCTGCTACGCTCTGCGGTGCTCTGCTACGTCCTGTTCCCTCCTGCTATGCTCTGCTACGTCCTGTTCCCTCCTGCTATGCTCTGCTACGTCCTGTTCCCCCCTGCTATGCTCTGCTACGCCCTGCTATGCTCTGCGGTGCTCTGCTGCGTCCTGTTCCCCCCTGCTATGCTCTGCGGTGCTCTGCTACGTCCTGTTCCCCCCTGCTATGCTCTGCGGTGCTCTGCTACGTCCTGTTCCCTCCTGCTATGCTCTGCGGTGCTCTGCTACGTCCTGTTCCCTCCTGCTATGCTCTGCTACGTCCTGTTCCCTCCTGCTATGCTCTGCTACGTCCTGTTCCCCCCTGCTATGCTCTGCTACGCCCTGCTATGCTCTGCTACGCTCTGCGGTGCTCTGCTACGTCCTGTTCCCCCCTGCTATGCTCTGCGGTGCTCTGCTATGTCCTGTTCCCCCCTGCTACGCTCTGCGGTGCTCTGCTACGTCCTGTTCCCTCCTGCTATGCTCTGCTACGCTATGCGGTGCTCTGCTACGTCCTGTTCCCTCCTGCTATGCTCTGCTACGTCCTGTTCCCTCCTGCTATGCTCTGCTACGTCCTGTTCCCCCCTGCTATGCTCTGCTACGCCCTGCTACGCTCTGCGGTGCTCTGCAACGTCCTGTTCCCCCCTGCTATGCTCTGCTACGCCCTGCTACGCTCTGCGGTGCTCTGCTACGTCCTGTTCCCCCCTGCTACGCTCTGCGGTGCTCTGCTACGTCCTGTTCCCTCCTGCTACGCTCTGCGGTGCTCTGCTACGTCCTGTTCCCTCCTGCTATGCTCTGCTACGTCCTGTTCCCTCCTGCTATGTTCTGCTACGTCCTGTTCCCCCCTGCTATGCTCTGCGGTGCTCTGCTACGTCCTGTTCCCTCCTGCTATGCTCTGCTACGTCCTGTTCCCCCCTGCTATGCTCTGCTACGCCCTGCTACGCTCTGCTACGCTCTGCGGTGCTCTGCTACGTCCTATTCCCCCCTGCTATGCTCTGCGGTGCTCTGCTACGTCCTGTTCCCCCCTGCTATGCTCTGCTATGCTCTGCGGTGCTCTGCTACGTCCTGTTCCCTCCTGCTATGCTCTGCGGTGCTCTGCTACGTCCTGTTCCCTCCTGCTATGCTCTGCTACGTCCTGTTCCCTCCTGCTATGCTCTGCTACGTCCTGTTCCCCCCTGCTATGCTCTGCTACGCCCTGCTATGCTCTGCTACGCTCTGCGGTGCTCTGCTACGTCCTGTTCCCCCCTGCTACGCTCTGCGGTGCTCTGCTACGTCCTGTTCCCCCCTGCTATGCTCTGCGGTGCTCTGCTACGTCCTGTTCCCTCCTGCTATGCTCTGCTACGCTCTGCGGTGCTCTGCTACGTCCTGTTCCCTCCTGCTATGCTCTGCTATGTCCTGTTCCCCCCTGCTATGCTCTGCTACGCCCTGCTACGCTCTGCGGTGCTCTGCAACATCCTGTTCCCCCCTGCTATGCTCTGCTACGCCCTGCGGTGCTCTGCTACGTCCTGTTCCCCCCTGCTATGCTCTGCTATATTTCTGCAACCTGCCCTTTAGTTTGTGTGATTAGTTTCTGACTTTCATATGAATGTTTCCACCAGGCGGTCAGCGCTCAGTATTACTAGTAATACTACTGGACTGCAGTAGTATTACTAGTAATACTACTGGACTGCAGTAGTTAGATGAAAGATGTCATTCATATACATTCATGCATCACCTGATGTCATCATCACATCCAGACCTGGCCTCCAGGAAACAATATCTAATCTTGTGTTGTTCATACTATACAATGACTTATTGCTCGTCTTTGTTGACTAATACAGAAGACAGAGTATTTTTACCGTGTGGTGTTAGTACTTCTCTGCAGTAAAGGATGTGAATATATCTTCCAACACTGGTCTACAGTAAGTCTGAGAGGAAACTCTCGGCATCAGGATCAACCCCCCCCCCCGAGCCCACTCTCACTTCCTCATGACTCATCTGCAGCGCCCCCCCCCCTCAGCCCTTAACTTCTCCCGTCGAGCCATCCATCCGTACGGACTCGTCACTGTTGCCTAACGTCAAACCAAAGTAAACCAAAGGATTTGGAGTCTGCGGGCGGGAGGCTCAGCCGCGCCGACGTGCGACGCAGACAAAGTGAAGAGGAAGAACATCGCAGTAACGAGCAGCTGTTCACACACACACACACACACACACACACACACACACACACACACACACACACACACACACACACACACACACACACACACACCTTCATCAGCTGGATGTTGTGATGTGTCTATTACTATCAGGGACTACGTTTACATGCACATAATATTCCAGTTTTTGCGCCCTTGGTGTGCGAGCGCGACGTGCGTCTTGAGCTGTGCGTGCGTGCGTCTAGTGTGCGTGAGTGCGTCTTGGTGTGCGTACGTACGCCTTGAGTGTGCGTGCGTGCGTCTTGGTGTGCGTGCGTGCGTCTTGGTGTGCGTGCGTGCGTCTTGGTGTGCGTGCGTGCGTCTTGGTGTGCGTGCGTGCGTCTTGGTGTGCGTGCGTGCGTCTTCGTGTGCGTGCGTGCGTCTTCGTGTGCGTGCGTGCGTCTTCGTGTGCGTGCGTGCGTCTTCGTGTGCGTGCGTGCGTCTTCGTGTGCGTGCGTGCGTCTTCGTGTGCGTGCGTGCGTGCGTCTTGGTGTGTGCGTGGACCAGTAACCATAACTCCACTTTGTGTTATTAACGAGCAACTTTACTTGAACGCACCTCCTTCAGATATTCAAAAAATGTGTTCAGATGGAGGGTGCAGCCTCCCCCGCTTCCCCAAAATCTCTGACAGATGCTCCACCCTCCCTCTGTCCCCCCCATCACTCCAGAGGTTTGAGTTGACCACCTACTGTACGTTTCTATCAGCTTGTTTTTCACATTAAAAAGGATCCATTTTGATGCTACCAAGCCATCAGCTCCCGTTAGCATCCCGTTAGCATCCCGTTAGCATCCCATTGACTGCCATTCATTCTGACGTCACTTTGACAGAGAATACCTTTACATCTGAAGCGTTTAAAGACTCTATTTGTCCGTTGTTTATTTCTAAAGAAACACGACAATGTATAAAAGGCTCCATTACCTTGTAGCTCACGTTATGGCTCCGTAGCAGACGTTTTTATAACAATAGGCTAACGATTGGGTCATAACCACGAGACTTCCTGTCTCATAGTAGAGGAGTTACCGTATAGTACAGGAGAAGCTCTCAGGCAGTTTGGACTTCCATCAGCTGTTTAAGTGTAATGACTAATGTTAACTATCATTTTAGTGATCAATAATGAGCCTGTGTCTATGTTATCTCCTTACATATACCTACGCTCTCCGTCTCTGCTAGATTGGGAATGATTGAGATTTCTCTTGGCACAGCTACCAGAAGACTTCCAACTTTCAGACAGGTTGCTCACGTCACATCTACGTCTTCAAGCTCAGTTGGAGGCTGCTCAGTAACGCTCAGCCATCACCGGGAAAGAGCTTCTAATGTCCTTCACTGGTCTCCGTCCAGAGACACGGGACCTGGTGGTCCATTATATATACACTGACTATGGAGACAAGCCATAATCTAGACCAGGGGTGTTACACTCAGCTTCACTAAGAGCCAGACATGCAGAGTTTGACATGCTTTTGACTGTATTATTATTATTATTATTATTATTATTATTGTCTTATACAGTATAGCTTTCTAACTGTAGTCACTCTGACAAAAACTGATAAATGATTTATGGGATGTGTAGTTTCTGTGTAAAACATAAAGATGTGTGCTGAACGTCTGTTACCTGGCTGACCCGCTTCATCCTGCAGCAACGAAGCAACATATTGGCCCCGGTGGGGGGGGGGGGACAGGAAGGAGAAAACAAACACACCCAAAGTGCTGACACCACAGTATGCTTCACACCTTCTGTCAACACTTAAAATAATGTCATTGCTTTAGCTGCTTTTTAGTGTGTGTCTCTCGGTGTGCGTACATGTGTGCGTGTGTGTGTATATGTGTTTGTGTGCGCGTGTCTTGGTGTGTGTGCATGTGTGTGTCTCTGCGTGTGTGTGTGTGTGTGTCTCGGTGTGTGTGTGTGTGTCGTGTGTGCGTGTATGTGTGCGTGTGTGTGTGCGTCTTGTGTGTATATATGTATATATATATATATATATATATATATATATTTCTGCTGTCTCTCTAATGTAATCCTTCCTTCCTTTTTATTTTACTTTTCTCTTGTTCTTACTTTATCTTTTGCCTTTTTCTCTCAACTCCAATTTCCTCCCCCCTTTTCTGTTCTCTCTTTCGGTATCTTTTTCCTCCCCCCCCGAGCAGAGGGGGAGTGTTTGTGATGACAGCAGACAGCGTTACGCGTGTGTGTGTGTGTGTGCTGACCTCTGACCTCCAGCTGCGTGTGAACGTCAGTTAAAAGATGTTAATGAGTGTTTCCTCTTCAGTTCAGTCTGTCATTTAAGCAGCAGCCCCGCCCGGCAATGCTAACGAGTCAGCCTCCGTTTAAAGCCCGATAATTACTGCTGTCGCACAGTCGAAAACACTGATAATCATACACAGACACACACACACACACACACACACACAGTGTAATTACTGGCGTCGATGAGAAAACACGACGCGCCTTAAAAAGAGGAGACAAACGAGTGCTGTGTAGATACTGAAAGGTTTTTCCTTTCCTCATTTCTTTCCTATCCTTAGTTTGTTCCTCTCTCTTCTTTCCTTTGTTTGGTTTATTTCTTCCTCTCTTTGCTTTTAGTTTCCTTCTATGGTTTGTGTACGTGTGTGTGTGTGTGTGTGTGTGTGTGTGTGCTTGTTTGACTATATTCATGGGGTCCAAAAACCGTGAGTCCAGTATACTTGTGGGGTCCCGACAGCTTTGTGGGTCCAAAGTGCTGGACCCCCCAAGGTTAAAGGTGTGTTTGATGGTTAAGACTTGGTTTTAGGATTAGGGTCAGAATGAGGTTCTGGTTAGGGTGAGGGTAAGGGTTAAGGTTAGGCATTTAGTGGTGATGGTTAAGGTTAGGGTAAGGGGCTAGGGAATGCATTATGTCAATGACGGGTCCCCACAAAGATAGTGAAACAAACGTGTGTGTGTGTGTGTGTGTGCGCATTTGTGCGTGTGTCTTAGTGTGTGTGCATGTGTGCGTGTGTCTTGGTGGGTGTGCATGTGTGTGTGTATGTGTGCCTTGGTGTGTGTGTAAGTGTGCCTTGGTGTGTGTGCGTGTGTGTGTGCGCGTGCCTTAGTGTGTGTGCATGTGTGCGTGTGTCTTGGTGTGTGTGCATGTGTGCGTGTGTGTCTTGGTGTGTGTGCACTTGTGCATGCATGTGTGTGTGTGTGCGCATATGTGTGCGTGTGTCTTGGTGTGTGTGCATATGTGCGTGTATGTGTGCGTGTGTCCTGGTGTGTGTGCATGTGTATTGGTGTGTGTGTGCATATGTGCGTGTATGTGTGCGTGTGTCCTGGTGTGTGTGTGCATATGTGCGTGTGTCTTGGTGTGTGTGCATGTGTGCGTGTGTGTGTGCGTGTGTCTTGGTGTGTGTGCATGTGTGCGTGTGTCTTGGTGTGTGTGCATGTGTGCGTGTGTATGTGTGCCTTGGTGTGTGTGCATGTGTGCGTGTGTGTGTGTGTCTTGGTGTGTGTGCATGTGTATGTGTGCCTTGGTGTGTGTGCATGTGTATGTGTGCCTTGGTGTGTGTGCATGTATGTCTATATATTTCTCTTGCTTTCATTTGTTTAGTTTCCTTCTTTTAGTTACATTTTATAGTTTCCTTCCCTCTTTCTTTCTTGAATAAGAAGCCCCCTTCCTCCATAAAAAGCTGAGTCATGAATGTGCGTGCGTGCGTGCGTGCGTGTGTGTGTGTGTGCAGTGTGGGGGGTGTTGACGGCTGCTGAAAGCTGCAGAGGATCATTAGCGGCTGACATAAGTGCGGAGGAGGGTTTTCAGACCGGTATTTATCTGTCTGCCTGCTGTTTAGCGACCGGATGACTGGCTCAAAGGCACTGAGGCAGAGCCGAGCCTTCTGTCAGCGTCTCTACGTTGCTGCGTCAGCCACAAAACTGCTGAGTAACACCCGTACATGATGGGCGTTTTACACACGGAGCGAGACTATAAGGGCCGTTAATGCACGAGTCATCAAAAAAAATAAAATAAACAGCGTCAAAAGAAGCATTGAGAAAAAAGGCCTGAAATGGCGAAAAAAAAAGACAAAAAAGTACAATAAAAACGACCGAAATGTCAAAATAAAATACTTCAAAATCGTCAAAAAAAAAAAAGCGTCAAAGATGGCAAAACTAGCAGTTAGTTAGTTAGTTAGTGAGTTAGTGAGTTAGTTAGTGAGTTAGTGAGGTGACTGAGAGCTGTTTGAGTCGAGCCTTCTGTCAGCGTCTCAATGCTGCTTCACCCACAGAACTGCCGAGTCATACCGGTACATGACGCTGCGTGTGTGTGTGTGTGTGTGTGTGTGTGTGTGTGTTTCTCGGCGTGTGTGTGTGTGTCTCAGCATGTGTTTGTGCGTTTGTCTCGGCGTGTGTGTCTCAATGTGTGTGTGTGTGTGTGTGTGTCTCGGCGTGTGTGTGTGTGTGTGTGTGTCTCGGCGTGTGTGTGTGTGTGTGTGTGTGTGTCTCGGTGTGTGTGTGTGTGTGTGTGTGTGTGTGTGTGTCTCGGTGTGTGTGTGTGTGTGTATCTCGGTGTGTGTGTGTGTCTCGGTGTGTGTGTGTGTATATTTCTGCTGTCTCTCTAATGTAATCCTTCCTTCCTTCCTATTTTACTTTTCTCTTGTTCTTACTTTATCTTTTGCATTTTTCTCTCACCTCCAGTTTCCTCCCCCGTTTCTGTTCTTCTCTTTCTGTTTCCTCCCCTCTTCCCTCTTCCCTCCCTGTTTGAGCCTTCTGTCAGCGTCTACGTTGCTGCTTCAGCCACAGAACTGCTGAGTCATACCGGTACACGACGCCCGTTGCACACACGGAGCGAGACTATAAGGGCCGTTAACGCACGAGTCTGCAGCCACGTTAGCAGCTCGGGGAAACAAAGGGGTCGAAAAAGACGTCCAAAACATAGAAAGAAACATTTTGACCCAGAAAAACTGAGTGCACGGTCAACGGGAAGACAAAACGAGGGTAAAATGTCTTTAAATGTATTGTTCTGTCCGACCATCTAACGCTGCAAAGACTAAGAGAAAACTGTTTAGTTTTCAACCAAGGGTTCAATGCTTGTCCTCCGTCCTTCCTTCTCTCGCTTCAGACAGACAGGCAGAGAGACAGGCAGGCAGAGAGACAGGCAGGCAGGCAAGCAGAAAGACAGACAGAGAGACAGGCAGGCAAGCAGAAAGACAGACAGACAGACAGATAGAGAGAGAGAGATAGGACAGACAGAGACAGGCAAGCAGACAGACAGAGAGACAGGCAGGGAGACAGAGAGACAGGCAGACAGACAGGTAGGCAGATAGAGAAAGAGACAGACAGACAGGACAGACAGAGAGATAGGCAAGCAGACAGACAGAGAGACAGACAGGCAGACAAGCAGGAAGACAGGTTAGCAGACAGACAGAGAGACAGACAGGCAGATAGAGAGAGAGACAGACAGGCAGACAAGCAGGAAGACAGGTTAGTAGACAGACAGGCAGGCAGACCGACCTACGTTTAATCTGTTTATTTTCTCGATTAATCGATGAGTTTGATCTATAAAAAGGTCAAAACGTGGTGAATAAGGTGGATCAGAGTGTCCCAAAAAGCCCAAGAGGACGTCCTCAAATGTCTCGTTCTGTCCCCAACTCAAAGATATTCAGTTTACTGTCCCAGAGGAGAGAAGACACTAGAAGACAGTCACATTTAACACGCTGACATCAGAGAAATCTTGTTGTTTTTAATAAAAAAAAGACTCAAACGATTAATCAATTATCAAAATAGTAACAACTAATTGATTCATCGTTGCACCTCTAGTGTTTTTCCATTACATGGTACCTGCTAGAGCTGGGAAATATATCAATATTATATCAATATCGTGATACGAGACTAGATATTAGTATTATAAAAGGGTCTTTTCCTGGTTTTAAAGGCTGTATTACATTAAGTGATGTCATTTCTGAGCTCACCAGACTGTTGTAGCTGTCCTATTATTTCCCTTTAAGTCATTATATCCACATTACTGATGATTACTGATCAAAAATATCATTGTGTAAATAGTAAATATTTTGTGAAAGCACCAATAGTCAACGCTACGATATCGTTGCAGTATCGATATCGAGGTATTTGGTCAAAAATATCGTGAGATTTGATTTTCTCCGCATGGCCCAGCCCTAGTACCTGCTGGCATCGCCTCTACTCGTCTTTTTAGGTTTCCCATTCTGATCAAGAGTCCCTGCTACCTGCTGACAGCTACTTTATTTAGTCTCACCTCCGTGGAGGCTCCAGGAGAGCTGAGGAGATACCAAAAGGTGACCTGAAAACCTGCAGACTCCTGATTGGTCGGAGAGAATCGGCACCAATCACTGCGTCGTCATTGCTGTAGCGACAGACGGGGGTGTCCTGAACAAACCCACCATTTGTTTTGCTGCCTCCAGCTTCTTTAGAAACTAAATGTGTCTTCTGGCAAACAGCCACATGATGAGAGTCACACACACAGCTTCCACGTTCTGTGCGTGTGACGAGTTACGTCACGGCAGGTTCCTGAGGCGCCATTATGACGACCGGCCGCGCTCGCCTCACGCATGAGTAAGGCAATAATTTTATCGATTGTGTGATATAAATCAATATTTGTTTTCCCAAGAAAGTATTGATTTTTAAGCCACGAGTATCGATACAAGTCCCATTCAAATCCCCCGTGTTTACCCCCGTTTGCGTTGCAGGACAGTCGGGACTCACCCGGGAACGGGGAGCGGGATGAGCGTGACTAGAGCCTCTCAACATCTGACGAACATCTGTCTAAACTGACCTTTGTTGATGTGAAGACAGATTCAGCAGCTGCACGGCCTGTTTCTCTCTTCAGATGTTTCCAGAAACACGTTACGGTGAACTCTCTTAGTCCAATATCAGATCGTATTCTGAACGAGACGCCGTGACCCAGACACACGTGACGCGCTCGTCCAATCAGCAGCCGGTTTTCATTTTCTGGGAAACGGTACGGAGCAGCGCCGCCTGCTGTTATGGAGACGTATTACATTTCTTCGGTGTGTTCTGAGGAGAAGCCACGCTGCTATGTTTACTTACCTGGTGGCCAGACTGGCTACCTCGTATGTTCAGTTCACTTATTACCTCGCCATTGTTAATTGCAATACTGCATTTGATTTACTTTTCAAAAGGCCTGTAAGCTTTTTTAATAAATGGACTCATTCTCTCAACACATCTTTGATTCATTTTGTCCAGCATTTGCAAGCTGTAGACTGTCTGTCCAGCCAGAGACATGTATTGTGTAATTGATGTTTTTAGTTTCCAGTTCAGTTAAGTAAATCCAAGTAAAAGAAACAGTCACAAGATGTCACCAACATCACTGTCCCTTTAAATCTGTGTATCCAATTATATTGAATTGTATCGTGAGGTTAGTGTATCCCTACAGCCCTACGCATGAGGCGGTACGAAAAATCTGAAATGGAGAAAGGAGGACGGGGCACCGCGGGCGGAGTCGAGCAGGTACCACGTAATGGAGAAACGCCATTCGTGAACTGCTGACAGTTGCAACAGGTACGTCTCAAATCCTTACATTGCGTCCCCGTTTCCTTCACTTGCTTCTATTTCCTCTTAGCGTCTCAGTCCTCAGGGCAGGAATAAGAGCTTTGAGACTGAAAGGTTAAGTGAATAAATGAAGGAATGAATGATCAGCTATTCAGCTTAAGGGAAGAAAACCCGCCAGAGAACGCAAACAAACAAACAAACAAAAACAAACGGTGAAAGTGCACACAGAAGGCTCGTCTGATGAATACACACAGAGCTGTCTACGCTGGAAAAAACACGACGGTTGAATGTTCCTAGGTTCAAACTATTGGAATATCTATTTCCCATATTATGTCCATAAGACGGCAACCGTACCAGGAGATATACACATAACTACTTGTGTAGGACGACACAGACAGAAGAAGTGAGATGCTGAGTTAAAGACCAAAAGATTAATCTGGAAAATATCAGCAGATTCATCAATTATGAAAATGATCTTAAGCTGTAGCCTTAGTTTACTCAAATGATATTTCATGTCTTCTTCAAACACTGTGTGTGTGTGTGTGTGTGTGTGTGTGTGTGTGTGTGTGTGTGTGTGAGTGAGTATGAGAGTGTGTGAGAGTATGTGTGTGCGTGTATGTATGTATGTATGTATATGTGTGTGTGTGTGTGTGAGAGAGCGAGAGTATGTGTGTGTGCATGTGTGTGTGTCTCTCTGTGTGAGAGAGTATGTGTGTGTGTGTGTGTGTGTGTGTGTGTGAGTGAGTGTATGTGTGTGTGTGTGTGTGTGTCTCTCTGTGTGAGAGAGTATGTGTGTGTGTGTGTGTGTCTCTCTGTGTGAGAGAGTATGTGTGTGTGTGTGTGTGTGTGTGTGTGTGTGTGAGTGTCTCTGTGTGAGTGAGAGTGAGAGTATGTGTGTGTGCGTGCGTGAGAGAGAGAGAGAGAGAGAGAAGAGTGTGTGTGTGTGTGTGTGTGAGAGAGTATGTGTGAGAGAGTATGTGTGTGTGTGTGTGTGTATGAATGTGTGTGTGAGTGTCTCTGTGTGAGTGAGAGAGTATGTGTGTGTGTGTGTGTGTGTGTGTGTGTGTGTACCTGCAGGGCACTGTTCAGGAAGCAGCTGTTCTGTCCCGGCTCGTTGCTCAGCCCTTTACTCGGAGCGATGGACGTCACGTTGCGAGGCGTCAACATCCCCGGCATCCCGCCACCGCCTCCACCACCGCCACTTCCACCGCCACCGCCGGACGCAAAGTAGTTCCTCTTCCACGACATGTTCCCCGCTCTCTGTTCTTCTCCTCTCTCTTGTCGTTCGTCTCGCCGCCTCGCTCCCTCCACGAGTCAACTTCCTGCCGTCCGTTCTTCTCGCATCGACGGAGACAACGCCATTCCCCCCCGGCTGAGGGGAGGAGGAAAGGGTGTGTGTGTGCGTGCGTGTGTGTATGTATATGAGAGAGAGAGTGTGTGTGTATATGAGAGAGTGTGTGTGTGTGTGTGAGAGAGTGTGTGTGTGTATATGAGACTGTGTGTGTGTTTGTGAGTGTGTGAGAGCGTGTGAGTGTGTGTGTGTGTGTGAGTGTGTGTTTGTGTGTGTGTGTATATGAGACTGTGTGTGTGTTTGTGAGTGTGTGAGAGCGTGTGAGTGTGTGTGTGTGTGTGAGTGTGTGTTTGTGTGTGTGTGTATATGAGAGAGAGAGTGTGAGTGTGTGTGTGAGTGTGAGAGCGTGTTAGTGTGTGTGTGTGTGTGTATATATGAGAGAGAGTGTGTGTGTGTATATGAGAGAGAGTGTGTGTGTGTGTGTGTATATGAGAGAGAGAGTGTGAGTGTGTGTGTGAGTGTGAGAGCGTGTTAGTGTGTGTGTGTGTGTGTATATATGAGAGAGAGTGTGTGTGTGTGTATATGAGAGAGAGTGTGTGTGTGTGTGTGTATATGAGAGAGAGAGTCTGAGTGTGTGTGTGTGTGTGTGTGTGTGTGTATGAGAGTCTGAGTGTGTGTGTGTGTGTGTGTATGAGTATGAGAGCGTGTGTGTGTGTGTGTGTATATATGAGAGAGAGTGTGTGTGTGTGTATATGAGAGTGTGTGTGTGTGTGTGTGTGTATATGAGAGAGAGAGTCTGAGTGTGTGTGTATGAGTGCGTGTGTGTGTGTGTGTGTATATGTATATGAGTATGAGAGCGTGTGTGTGTATATGAAAGTCAATAATATGATGAAGACTCCCAACAACAAGTAGAAGATGTTCAATGTTCTCTAACTTGATCCCCACGAGTCCTGTACGTCAGCTTTTAGCGCCACAAAATTCCAACGGAACTTCGTGAAGTCAGGAGATTATGAGTGTGTGTATTAATATTCTTCAAGGATTCCCAAAAGCGTCTCTTCTTTATAGTCCGAGACGTCCTGCACCCGTCCCTCTCCGTGTCAACGTGCCTCAGGTGCGACGACCTTTGCCCTCCTTTCACACAGCAACATGTGCAGCTGAGCAGCAGCCACAGCTCATCCTCCTCTCCTCATCATCATCATCTTCGTCACGGCAGCCAGAATGACAGCAGAGGTCCGTGGATCAGGATGGATCTGTAGCAGGAGAAGAGCAAAGACTTTGAGTGGTTTCTTCTAAGTTTATAACAATAATGAATAACAGTGATATGATCAATTAATGTGACCTGAAGCCTCCGTATGAAGTAACAGTCAGGGTCCTATTATAACGGTCTGAGGTCACGGCGTGAACACCTGGTGCAGGTGTGTTTAGGGCGTGTCCAAATCCACTTCTGCTAGTTTGATGGCGGTAAAAAGGGTCCGTGTGCCGGGCGCATGGTTCAAAAGGGTTGACCTTAGTGTCTTCATTAATCAGAGGTGTGTTTTGGGCGTAACATGCAATCAACCAATCAGAGATCATCTCCCATTCCCTTTAAAAGCCAGGCGCGTTTGGACCTTGGAGCATTGCTGTTATGATGGAGGATTTGCACCGTAATATTTGTATTAGTAATCTTCTGCATGTGTGTGTGCTGCTGTGCGTCCCTGTGTGTGTAACAAGCATAGTGTGCACGTGCTGTGCACGAGCCTAGGAGCATTTTACTAATGCTCTGTTAAAATAACAATGAAATGCTGCGTTATTGACTTTAGACCAGGTTTTTGTTGGTCAATGGTGCCATCACTTCCCACTGCCTCACGATAGCAATACTCCCAGAATGCTCCTGAACACACCTCCCTGTAAGACCAGCACGCCCAGAATGCACCTGAACACAGCTCCCTGTAAGACCAGCACGCCCAGAATGGACCTGAACACACCTCCCTGTAAGACCAGCACGCCCAGAATGGACCTGAACACACCTCCCTGTAAGACCAGCACGCCCAGAATGGACCTGAACACACCTCCCTGTAAGACCAGCACGCCCAGAATGCACCTGAACACACCTCCCTGTAAGACCAGCACGCCCAGAATGCACCTGAACACACCTCCCTGTAAGACCAGCACGCCCAGAATGCACCTGAACACACCTCCCTGTAAGACCAGCACGCCCATGGGCCACAGATGGGTGCAGGTGCTTTTTCTATTTAAACGACGTGGGCGCTGGACGGGAAACTGACAACTGGGTCGGTCTTAAACTAGCAAAGACTCTTGCGATATCAACTGCACTTTAAAAGTTAACCGTCATTCTCTTTTTAGGGCTGCCTTTCATGAATGAATCAACACACACACGGGAAGTGTGTGTGTGTGTGTGTGTGTGTGTGTGAGAGGTAAACTGGCAGTCAGAGCAGAGGGAGGTAAAGAAGGATTAGCCTGATCAGACTCGGTCTGTCTGCCCAGGATTAGCCTGTCTGTGTGTGTAGATTATTAGTTAATTTCAAACTGATAGAAAACTGTCAACTTTCACAGGTGAGAAATGAGACCCAGGTGACGCCTGTCTGTGTACCTGGAAGGCTCGCCAACCAATCAGAGAGTCAGGTTAAGTTCAGCTGGTTAGAGGTCGCTTAGACTCTCCCTCCCCTGGAGAGTATAGAGGAACACACACACACACACACACACACACACACACACACACACACACACACACACACACACACACACACACACACACACACACACACACACACACACACACACACACACACACACACACACACACACACACACACACACACACACAGATCCCTACAGAGATAGACCTTTTAGTTAAAGAGTAAGATCCTTTTAGTTTAACATGAAACAGCCCCGGAGTCACCATCACCAAACTCCACCAGACTCCATGTAAATAATCAGTGATTTTATCATCGTAAAACACACTTCATTCAAAGTCGACAGAAACTAAATCAAACTATTAAAAGCCGTCTTGGTTCATCTTTCCACTGTTCCAACAATCACCACTCTGGTTTGGTTGAAATAAACCCTTAATTCACCCATTTACATGTGGAGATATGCTGGCTCTATACACGCTAAAAATCCTGATTATTTACATGGAGTCTGGTGGAAATATGCTGGCTCTATACACGCTAAAAGTCCTGATTATTTACATGGAGTCTGGTGGAGATATGCTGGCTCTATACACGCTAAAAGTCCTGATTATTTACATGGAGTCTGGTGGGTTTGGTGATGGTGATTTCGGGGCTGTTTCATGTTAAACTAAAAGGATCTTCCTCTTTAACTAAAAGGTCTATCTCTGTAGGGATCCTTTCATAATGTTGTCAGACACTTAGAATAATAATCTGAGTCTGTCAGCTTTTCGTGGACGCTGACTGAAGTTGAACATTAGTCCTGTAGAGTTACATTACAGCTGCTCTATTATTAATATTAAATTTCAGGTTTTAGGTATTCTGCAGGATATCCAGCACCCTCCATTTGTTATGAATAGGTTTATTCCATCATGTCAACATCAATATTTCTAAAAATGAAACGTGTGACTGAGACGGAGGGAGGAGACACTCGATAGTGGGAGGTGATGGGGAATCCGTCCAGATTTTGGTTTCCTTAGACTGAAATTAAATCTCATTTATTTCTTTAATATTTTGCGAGACGCTTTCTTGAAGTGAAGCTCTCCGTGCTGCTGACCTCGTTAGCAGTTAGTCTGCTTTTGGGGGGTGGGGGTTGGAGAGAGATTAGGGGCCTAATGACTAAAAAGGAAAGCTCATGAATATACAGCCGTCCTTCAGAGCTGCAAAGCACCAAAATAACTCGGAGAATTTGGGAATGCGGAGCACTTCAATGACTTAATTCCACCCAGTGAAAGGAGGAATTAGCTTCTCGGCACGTACCTCCGAGACATCAGTCGACGTCTCGACTCCGCCAAGGACACTTACGACGGGATGAACTCTGATTCAGGCTGAAAATAAAGCCCTCTTGGTACGGGATTAATATTACCTGGGGACCTGTAGTAATGGGTGCGTACGGCTGAAACGAATAATAATTTCTTTAGCTGCTTTTCAACAGTGAATATTCAAAGCTTCGTTGGCAGTTGCAGCCGGGAACCAACATTTCCAACCGCACTTGAAGGCAGCTTTGGAAAAAGGTGACAAAGTGTGTGTGTGTGTGGTTCTGTCTGTGTGTGAGTGTCTGTGTGTGAGTGTGTTGCGTCTCCGAGTCTGTGTGTGAGTGTGTGTGTGTGAGTGTGGTTCTGTGTCTGAGTGTGTGTGTGTGTGTGTGTGTGTGTGTGTGTTGCGTCTCCGAGTCTGTGTGTGTGTGTGTGAGTGTCTGTGTGTGAGTGTGTTGCGTCTCCGAGTCTGTGTGTGAGTGTCTGTGTGTGAGTGTGTGTGTGTGAGTGTGTGGTTCTGTGTGTGCGTCTCCGAGTCTGTGTGCAAGTGTGTATGTCTCTGTGTGTGCGTCTTTGAGTCTGTGGTTCTGTGTGTGTGTGTGTGTGTGTGTGTGTGTGGTTCTGTGGTTCTGTGTGTGTGTGCGTGTCTCTGTGTGTGAGTGTGGTTCTGTGTCTGTGGTTCTGTGTGTGTGGTTCTGTGTGTGCGTCTGAGTCTGTGTGTGCGTCTCTGAGTCTGTGGTTCTGTGTGTGTGTGTGTGTGTGTGTGGTTGGTTCTGTGGTTCTGTGTGTGTGTGCGTGTCTCTGTGTGTGAGTGTGGTTCTGTGTCTGTGGTTCTGTGTGTGTGGTTCTGTGTGTGCGTCTGAGTCTGTGTGTGCGTCTGAGTCTGTGTGTGCGTCTCCGAGTCTGTGTGAGTGTCTGTGTGTGCGTCTCTGAGTCTGTGTGTGAGTGTGTGTCTCTGTGTGTGCGTCTGTGGTTCTGTGTGTGCGTCTCTGAGTCTGTGTGCAAGTGTGTGTGTCTCTGTGTGTGCGTCTCTGAGTCTGTGTGCAAGTGTGTGTGTCTCTGTGTGTGCGTCTCTGAGTCTGTGGTTCTGTGTGTACCTCTGTGTGTGCGTCTCTGAGTCTGTGTGCAAGTGTGTGTGTCTCTGTGTGTGCGTCTCTGAGTCTGTGCTTCTGTGTGTGTGTGTGTG
>NC_135877.1:22593866-22596366 GCF_031162955.1 Sander vitreus | reverse complement strand
TCGCGAGGCTACGTGTTATCGCGAGGCTACGTGTTATCGCGAGGCTACGTGTTATCGCGAGGCTACGTGTCATCGCGAGGCTATGTCATCCACACTCAAAAAGACCAACAGCTGACCTCTGGACACATTTGGTTTTAGAGTATTTAGAGTATTGTAGAACAGCTTCAGCTGGTTTAAAATTCAAATGTTGAAGGTGTCAGTGACTGAGCAAACAGGTGACTGTCTGCACACACACACACACACACACACACACACACACACACACACACACACACACACACACACACACACACACACACACACTGCCTCGAGTGTAGACTGTGTATGTGTGTGTGTATCTGGTACCATCATATGACTGGAACAGTAAACAGTGCAGATGTAATACCAGGAAAAAGTGAGAGGGTGATGTCATGCAGGAAGTGCGTGTGTGCACACACACACACTCACAACCACACACCCCCACACACACACACTACCTGTAGGTTATGCTTTATGATGTGTGTTTTGTCTTCAGCTTCACATGCAGCCTCCAGGTATTTCCTCCAAAAGGTCAAATGAGATATTAAATGAAAGCGTAACACACAAACATAGCGTCTCTATTTCAGGGAGCTAACTCTGTACTCGTGTTCCTGGCCGGACCTTTTCCTCTGCTGGAAACTCTGAGAGCTGCTCTGTGCTTTTAATTTGAAAATCTTCTCATTCGGGCGCCCGGAGAGCTCAGTCGGTAGAGTGGGCGCCCCCATATATAGAGGTTTACTCCTCGACGCAGCGGGCCAGGGTTTGACTCCGACCTGTGGCCCTTTGCTGCATGTCATTCCCCCCCTCCCTCTCTCCTTTCATTTCTTCATTTGTCCTGTCAATAAAGGCCTAAAAATGCCCAAAAAAATAATAATCATTCATTCATAAGTGAGTCTGAGAGAGTCTCTGTGACAGATGGGATTTAAACAACTGGTCCCCCCTAATCCGACTCACAGGAGCGTGTTTCCATCCTCATACCTAAACCACAGACCGTAACGTCGCAGTTTTAAACACATAGCACAAAAACGAGACTGTCCCGCTGAAAAACAGCCACATAGGACGTTTGTTCGAGCAGCAATTACGACCACGTGTTTGAAATTGTTTATCTGATTTAATTAAATAATAATACATTTGGTTGGTGGTTTGGAGGACTTGTTGATGGTATGAATACGTGGGTGTCCACGTTTTATGCTGCGTCCCCGTGAAAGTCCCCTGGAACAGCAGTCAAACCTGTAACTTACTCCCCGTGAACTGGTACCAGATGGTTGTACTCCCAGTTACAGGTTTTGACGTCACACACACATCAACAACAATGGCGCCCCCTGTTGATGCTGTACAGACGCCGCTGATTAACGGAGAGAAATAGACACAAATAGGCATAAATAGGCAACGTAAAGGAATTCCTCACATTGTAATCAAAACAATACACATATGATTGTGTACTACTACAGGTTATGTTTATTAAAGGTGCTCTAAGTGATGTGACGCGTTTTTTAGGCTACATTTTTCGTCAAATACAGCAAACATCTCCTCACTATCTGCTAGCTGCCTGTCCCCTGAACACACTGTAAAAAACATCTCCTCACTATCTGCTAGCTGCCTGTCCCCTGAACACACTGTAAAAAACATCTCACTATCTGCTAGCTGCCTGTCCCCTGAACACACTGTAAAAAACATCTCCTCACTATCTGCTAGCTGCCTGTCCCCTGAACACACTGTAAAAAACATCTCCTCACTATCTGCTAGTTGCCTGTCCCCTGAACACACTGTAAAAAAAACATCTCCTCACTATCTGCTAGCTGCCTGTCCCCTGAACACACTGTAAAAACATCTCCTCACTATCTGCTAGCTTCCTGTCCCCTGAACACACTGTAAAAAACATCTCCTCACTATCTGCTAGTTGCCTGTCCCCTGAACACACTGTAAAAAACATCTCACTATCTGCTAGCTGCCTGTCCCCTGAACACACTGTAAAAAACATCTCACTATCCGCTAGCTGCCTGTCCCCTGAACACACTGTAAAAAAATGCGGTCTCTGTAGACAGCCCAGGCTCCACAAACGGCAACAAGCCATCACTGCAGCAGCGTTAGCCAGTAGGCTACTTCCACAATGCACGTTCATGACTCAACCAGCTCCTTCTTGTTGGTTATTGGCTGGAACACTGTTTGTTATGTTTGGTGGTGCAGGTTGGCGCAGTTTGTTTTTGTTGCCGTTGGTGGAACCTGGGCTGTCTACAGAGACCGCGTTTTTTTACAGTGTGTTCAGGGGACAGGCAGCTAGCAGATAGTGAGATATTTTTTACAGTGTGTTCAGGGGACAGGCAGCTAGCAGATAGTGAGATATTTTTTACAGTGTGTTCAGGGGACAGGCAGCTAGCAGATAGTGAGGATGTTTTTTTACAGTGTGTTCAGGGGACAGGCAGCTAGCAGATAGTGAGATGTTTTTTACAGTGTGTTCAGGGGACAGGCAGCTAGCAGATAG
>NC_135877.1:22563399-22565091 GCF_031162955.1 Sander vitreus | reverse complement strand
TCAGTATTAAAAAAACATTGAAAAAAGTGCAACGTCACCTTTTTTTTAAACACACGTCAACGTTTTTTTTTTGTTGACGCGTGTTTAAAAAGGTGACGTTACCTTCTCTGGTTTAGATGTGAGGACGGAAAACGCTCGTGTGTGTCGTATTAGAGATTAGGATCAAACTGTATGGTCTTACTGTTTGGAGAGAGAGACAGAGACTTATATGTTCTGACAGCACAATGTGTGTCTTGAACGCATCACACACATACACACACACACACACACACACACACACACAGCAAATGCATGAATGCAACTTTCCTCCTCTGAGGGCTTCGTTTGGTTCATCAGACAAACTGCCTGCTTCATGTCACACTTCACACTCGGCTGCACAGGAAACAACTACGTTAGATTGTGTGTGAAGCTGAACTATCAGAAAACACTCACGTATTATGGGATGCAGGGTAGAAATGTTTGTCCTCATCGCTCTGCTTCACCGACACCTCTCAGCTGAAAGCTCAGCTTTATTTTCTCGTCTAGCGGCGTTGTTACTGTACACACCTGCAGAACACACACCTGCTGAACACACACCTGCAGAACACACACCCGCAGAACACACACCTGCAGAACACACACCTGGAGAACACACACCTGCTGAACACACACCTGCTGAACACACACCTGCAGAAACACACACCTGCTGAACACACACCTGCACACACCTGCAAAACACACACCTGCAGAACACACACCTGCAAAACACACACCTGCAGAACACACACCTGCAGAAACACACACCTGCAGAACACACACCTGCAGAACACACACCTGCAGAACACACACCTGCAAAACACACACCTGCTGAACACACACCTGCAAAACACACACCTGCTGAACACACACCTGCAGAACACACACCTGCAGAACACACACCTGGAGAACACACACCTGCAAAACACACACCTGCAAAACACACACCTGCAAAACACACACCTGCTGAACACACACCTGCAAAACACACACCTGCAGAACACACCTGGAGAACACACACACCTGGAGAACACACACCTGCTGAACACACACCTGCAGAACACACACCTGCAGAACACACACCTGCAGAACACACACCTGGAGAACACACACCTGCTGAACACACACCTGCTGAACACACACCTGCAGAACACACACCTGCAAAACACACACCTGCAGAACACACCTGGAGAACACACACACCTGGAGAACACACACCTGCAGAACACACACCTGCAGAACACACACCTGCAGAACACACACCTGGAGAACACACACCTGCAGAACACACACCTGCAAAACACACACCTGCAAAACACACACCTGCTGAACACACACCTGCAAAACACACACCTGCTGAACACACACCTGCAGAACACACACCTGGAGAACACACACCTGCTGAACACACACCTGCTGAACACACACCTGCTGAACACACACCTGCTGAACACACACCTGCAGAACACACACCTGGAGAACACACACCTGGAGAACACACACCTGGAGAACACACACCTGCTGAACACACACCTGCAGAACACACACCTGCTGAACACACACCTGCTGAACACACACACCTGCAAAACACACACCTGCAGAAAACACACCTGCAAAACACACACCTGCAGAAAACACACCTGCAGAACACACACCTGCTGAACACACACCTGCAAA
>NC_135877.1:22553399-22558399 GCF_031162955.1 Sander vitreus | reverse complement strand
GTCATGAAGGCTGGGTCATGACCGAAAGAACAAGATCCAGGGTACAAGCGGCCGAAATGGGTTTCCTCAGGAGGGTAGCTGGCGTCTCCCTTAGAGATTGGGTGAGAAGCTCAGTTATCCGTGAGGAGTAGAGCCGCTGCTCCTTCACGTCGAAAGGAGCCAGTTGAGGTGGTTCGGGCATCTGGTAAGGATGCCCCCTGGAGGCCTCCCTAGGGAGGTGTTCCAGGCACGTCCAGCTGGGAGGAGGCCTCTGGGAAGACCCAGGACTAGGTGGAGGGATTATATCTCTAACCTGGCCTGGGAACGCCTCGGGATCCCCCAGTCGGAGCTGGTTAATGTGGCTCGGGAAAGGGAAGTTTGGGGTCCCCTGCTGGAGCTGCTACCCCGCGACCCGACCCCAGATAAGCGGACGAAGATGGATGGATGGATTGTTTTTTTGTTTTACTACAACACCATCCAACACTTAGAACATCATGAACATATGGCAGAAGCGAAAATAATAATTAAAACATTAATAATACTGAAAGGACCAAAATAAGTGACCAAATAAATATATATAGATAACAAAAAAAAATATAAATAATAATCTTGATGTAGGTTACAGTGTACATTCCCAAACACAAATCAGACATTTTTCATTATCTTATTCTCCTACTTTCTCCTCCATATCTTCACTCCTTAACAGTTAAATGTCTTCTAAATGTAACATTTAGAAGCCCTCTTTCTAACAGTGTAGGTCAGTTTCTCAAGAGCCAAACTCGATGTTATTTAACCAGCGGTTAAAAGACGTACGTAATGCTATACAGCGTTTGTCCTGTAGTAAACAAAGGTCAACCATTTCTCTTTCCTTACAAGAGAAAGTACAGTCATCTCAGTCAGCTCACGCGAAATCAGGCATTTTGGGCCGCAACAATCTCAAATAAAGGCTGCGAAATCCTGGAGGGACTGGTAAACAGGAAACATCGCTGCCTCTATTGGCGTTTTTCCATCACATGGTACCTGCTCGACTCTACTCGCCTCTACTCGACACACTGTGTGTCCGTTTTCCGTTGCAGATGTTAGTACCGCCTCAGCGTGGCTGGTCGTTATACGTCGTTTCGACGCAAACACCAGCGAACAAGTATAAACATCAGGCCACATGAGCTTGTTTTCCAGTTCTGTGGAGGCTCCACGCAGAGCTTTCTCCGTAGCCTGTGTAAGTGGCCTGATGTTTATACTTGTGTGCTGGTGTGTGCGTCGAGCCGGCCACGTGTGTGTGTACGTGGCTACGGAGAAAGCTCTGCCTGGAGCCTCCGCAGAACTGGAAAACAAGAGGCGCCGCAGGAAACTGCCGTGACCTAACGCGACACCCAGAACGTGGAAGGTGTGTTGTTGTCAGAAGACACATTTAGTTTCAAATGAAGCTGGAGGCAGCAGAAAGAAACACAGCTGGCTGAACTATTTAAACATAGCAGGTTTGTTCAGGACGCCCCCGTCTGTCGCTTTCACGTCACCTTTTCGGCTCGCCTCAGCTCGCTGGGAACCTCGACTGAGGTGGTACTAAATAAAGTACCTGTTAGCAGGTACCAGGGACTTTTTTTCGTAATGGAAAACCACAAAAGGCGAGTAGAGTCGAGGCGAGTCGAGGAAGTACTACGTCGTGGAAAAACAACTTATCTCTGCCACCGGAAAGTTTTTAAAACACCAAACACGAGCTCTGATCTGGCTGGGAGTTTGTGGAACAGCTGAATATTCCTGCAACAGCAAAGCTCTCGCTATGTCTTGCTCCTCTCTTTCTCTCTTTCTCTCTTTCCCCGCAAAATGTAGCTCTACATGTGCATTGTTGGGGGCGGGAGGAGGGGTTAAGAACACAACAGGAAATAAGTGTGGCTCATTATGGTGAGAGTCTACTATTCCCACCTGCAGGATGTGCAGGACTGTGTCTGTGGGATATTGATCATGTTTTTTTCCAGCAGCTTTTTCCAGCTACAAACAGGTATTGACTTCTGTGTTCAGAGGGCTCACCCATGTGTCTGCTGATGTTGTATTGATTCCACATTGTGTGGTGTTTTGATTTTTATGGAACATGTGGTTCACTCTCGAGCCAACTTTCCACTGACATCAGGCTGATGTTATGCAGAGTTAAAGGTCCAGTGTGTGACGTGTTTAGTTGTTCATTCTCAAAATCTGTGTTTCTCGTTCACAAACTTTACCTCCACCGTCAGTTACAAGCATTCCTGATTTACGTTTTCATGAACTGGGTTAGACGCTCCATATTCATGGACATACAGGACATACTGCTCCGCCTTTGTGTGTGTGTGTGTGTGTGTGTGTGTGTGTGTGAGTGTGTGTGTGTGTGTGTGTGTGTGTGTGTGTGTGTGTGTGTGTGTGTGTGTGAGTGTGTGGATGTGGGTGTGTGTGTGTGAGTGTGTGTGGATGTGTGTGTGTGTGTGTGTGTGTGTGTGTGTGTGTGTGTGTGTGTGTGTGTGTGTGTGTGTGTGTGTGTGTGTGTGTGTGTGTGTGTGTGTGTGTGTGTGTGTGTGTGTGTGTGTGTGTGTGTGTGTGTGTGTGTGTGTGTGTGTGTGTGAGTGTGTGTGTGTGTGTGGTGTGTGTGTGTGTGTGTGTGTGTGTGTGTGAGAGTGAGTGTGTGCGTGTGGATGTGGGTGTGTGTGTGAGTGAGTGTGTGTGTGTTAGTGTGTGACAGTTTTTGTCGACGTTTTTTTTGAGTCTTCATCTACACTAAACGTTTTCATTTAAAGTCTTTAAAGTCCCAGCTGGAGCAGTTATAACGGGTATATATACATATATATATATACATATATATATATATATATATATATATATATATGTATATATATATATATATATATATATATATATATATATATATATATATATATATATATTAGGGCTGTCAATCGATTAAAAAATGTAATCTAATTAATTACATACATAATTAACGGTGCCTGAACCAAAAAAAAGTAAAGAAATAAAAAAGGTACTAAACAACAGTCGGTGACATTAAAGAACGGCTTGTTTATTGCTAAGGCCATATGGTCAACATTAAATGTTTAATAATAATGTAGAACAATAACAATAACTTATTTCACTAGTAAATAGCTGTTGAACGACAAAAACAACAACCAGATGGGAAAAGGATGTTTACAATAACTTCAAATGCACCACGAGGCTGTAGTTTACCAGTTTCATTGAACGCACCGTCTGTGTTGTTTCTCCGACGGCAGCTGCAGATTGGTAGGCTAACGTTAGCTGCTGTCGAGTATAGTGTTAACTAGCTAGCGGTAGGCTAACGTTATCTGCTTTTGAGTATAGTGTTAACTAGCTAGCGGTAGGCTAATGTTAGCTGCTGTTGAGTATAGTGTTAACTAGCTAGCGGTAGGCTAACGTTAACTGCTGTCGAGTATAGTGTTAACTAGCTAGCGGTAGGCTAACGTTAACTGCTGTCGAGTATAGTGTTAACTAGCTAGCGGTAGGCTAACGTTAGCTGCTGTCGAGTATAGTGTTAACTAGCTAGCGGTAGGCTAACGTTAGCTGCTGTCGAGTATAGTGTTAACTAGCTAGCGGTAGGCTAACGTTAGCTGCTGTCGAGTATAGTGTTAACTAGCTAGCGGTAGGCTAACGTTAGCTGCTGTCGAGTATAGTGTTAACTAGCTAGCGGTAGGCTAACGTTAGCTGCTGTCGAGTATAGTGTTAACTAGCTAGCGGTAGGCTAACGTTAGCTGCTGTCGAGTATAGTGTTAACTAGCTAGCGGTAGGCTAACGTTAGCTGCTGTCGAGTATAGTGTTAACTAGCTAGCGGTAGGCTAACGTTAGCTGCTGTTGAGTATAGTGTTAACTAGCTAGCGGTAGGCTAACGTTAGCTGCTGTCGAGTATAGTGTTAACTAGCTAGCGGTAGGCTAACGTTAGCTGCTGTCGAGTATAGTGTTAACTAGCTAGCGGTAGGCTAACGTTAGCTGCTGTCGAGTATAGTGTTAACTAGCTAGCGGTAGGCTAACGTTAGCTGCTGTCGAGTATAGTGTTAACTAGCTAGCGGTAGGCTAACGTTAGCTGCTGTCGAGTATAGTGTTAACTAGCTAGCGGTAGGCTAACGTTAGCTGCTGTCGAGTATAGTGTTAACTAGCTAGCGGTAGGCTAACGTTAGCTGCTGTCGAGTATAGTGTTAACTAGCTAGCGGTAGGCTAACGTTAGCTGCTGTCGAGTATAGTGTTAACTAGCTAGCGGGTAGGCTAACGTTAGCTGCTGTCGAGTATAGTGTTAACTAGCTAGCGGTAGGCTAACGTTAGCTGCTGTCGAGTATAGTGTTAACTAGCTAGCGGTAGGCTAACGTTAGCTGCTGTCGAGTATAGTGTTAACTAGCTAGCGGTAGGCTAACGTTAGCTGCTGTCGAGTATAGTGTTAACTAGCTAGCGGTAGGCTAACGTTAGCTGCTGTCGAGTATAGTGTTAACTAGCTAGCGGTAGGCTAACGTTAGCTGCTGTCGAGTATAGTGTTAACTAGCTAGCGGTAGGCTAACGTTAGCTGCTGTCGAGTATAGTGTTAACTAGCTAGCGGTAGGCTAACGTTAGCTGCTGTCGAGTATAGTGTTAACTAGCTAGCGGTAGGCTAACGTTAGCTGCTGTCGAGTATAGTGTTAACTAGCTAGCGGTAGGCTAACGTTAGCTGCTGTCGAGTATAGTGTTAACTAGCTAGCGGTAGGCTAACGTTAGCTGCTGTCGAGTATAGTGTTAACTAGCTAGCGGTAGGCTAACGTTAGCTGCTGTCGAGTATAGTGTTAACTAGCTAGCGGTAGGCTAACGTTAGCTGCTGTCGAGTATAGTGTTAACTAGCTAGCGGTAGGCTAACGTTAGCTGCTGTTCAGTATAGTGTTAACTAGCTAGCGGTAGGCTAACGTTAGCTGCTGTCGAGTATAGTGTTAACTAGCTAGCGGGAGGCTAACGTTAGCTGCTGTCGAGTATAGTGTTAACTAGCTAGCGGGAGGCTAACGTTAGCTGCTGTCGAG
>NC_135877.1:22523399-22530899 GCF_031162955.1 Sander vitreus | reverse complement strand
TTGCTGCCTCAAAGTAAAAGTCTTCTTTCTGCTTCCTCTTTCTTGGCATTTAGTGTGACAGGAAGTGGTGACTTCCATCCAAGGGGGTGAGCCTCTCCCCGGAACGCGTAGCTCCTATGGCGCCATTTAGATGCTACCAAGCCATCAGCTCCCGTTAGCATCCCGTTAGCATCCCGTTAGCATCCCATTGACTGCCATTCATCTTGACGTCACTTTGACAGAGAATACCTTCACATCTGAAGCGTTTAAAGACTCTATTTGTCCGTTGTTTATTTCTAAAGAAACACGACAATGTATAAAAGGCTCCATTACCTTGTAGCTCACGTTATGGCTCCGTAGCAGACGTTTTTATAACAATAGGCTAACGATTGGGTCATAACCACGAGACTTCCTGTCTCATAGTAGAGGAGTTACCGTATAGTACAGGAGAAGCTCTCAGGCAGTTTGGACTTCCATCAGCTGTTTAAGTGTAATGACTAATGTTAACTATCATTTTAGTGATCAATAATGAGCCTGTGTCTATGTTATCTCCTTACATATACCTACGCTCTCCGTCTCTGCTAGATTGGGAATGATTGAGATTTCTCTTGGCACAGCTACCAGAAGACTTCCAACTTTCAGACAGGTTGCTCACGTCACATCTACATCTTCAAGCTCAGTTGGAGGCTGCTCAGTAACGCTCAGCCATCACCGGGAAAGAGCTTCTAACGTCCTTCACTGGTCTCCGTCCAGAGACACGGGACCTGCTGGTCCAGTTTATATCCAGTCTATGCTTCCATCCCGGCTGCCGCTGCAGGATGTTGTTCAGCAGCGTGATAAACATGTTTGTTTTTCTTCCAGACGTCCAATGACACTGACGTCTTCGTGGCGGGAGTCAGTGAACGCGGCATTATCCCAGATGTAGGTAAACTCTCTGATTTATTCATCAGGCACAAACGCTAACAAATGTAATCTGAAGTTATGAACTCAGAACACGTTTGAACATTTGTTTCCTATGGAGTTATGTTTGTTTCTTTATAACCCAAACAATCTTTCTCTCACACTGGCCAACTTGGCTCCCAGTAGCTGGGCGTCTTGCTCCAAAGCTTACAAGCTAGTTAACATGCTAATAATGCTAACGTATAACATATGACAAAATAATATTTCACTCACAGAAAGAACTGTAGCACACACATAGACACACACACACACACACACATAGACACACACACACACACACACACACACACACACACACACACACACACACACACACACACACACACACACACACACACATAGACACAGACACACAGAGACACCCTTACACACACCAGACATACAGAGACACACACACACACACACACACACACACATAGACACACATACATATACACACACAGAGACACACACATACAGAGACACACACACACACACACACACACACACAGACACACACACACACACACACACACACACACACACACACACACACACAGAGCACACACACACATAGACACACACACAGACACACACACACACACACACACACACACACACACACACACACAGACACACACACACACACACACACACACACACACACACACACACACACACACACACACACACACACACACACACACACACACACACACACATAGACACAGACACACAGAGACACACACACACACACACAGACATACACACACACACACACACACACACACACACACACACACACACACACACACAACCAGCAATAAGCCAAAATACCAACGTAGGCACTCGGAGAACATTTCTTTTGCCAAAGTTCAAAACCTATTTATAACTGACAATAATATAACACATTCTATTAATTGTGTGTATTAGTTTTATTAAGAATATCCTAATATTAAAAGGTTAAAAGCAAAACATGTATTAAATATAATGATGAGATGATAACTGTATGACTTGTAACTGTGTTTTTTTTCTGTCTCACAGACAAAGATTGCAGAGGCACACGGGAGGAGAAGCACGATTGGTCGACTCCCGAGCATCGTCGTCACGTCTGAGTCCAGTCCCTTCCTTCCCATTGGACGAAAGGGTTCCACTGCCCGCCCGAAGACAGCCAATAACAACAACACGGGGGCGGGGTCTGGGTAGAGAGCCTGCAGACGCCTGAAGCTCAGAAACAATCAAAAGATCACACATTCTCACTCCCACCCTCGCTCCGGTTTCTCTGGCGTTTGTTACTGACACATAAAGTCTCCTTTGGCGCAGCGTTTAGACGCTCACGGTGTGGTGTGGCGCGTGGCAGCCTGGACTGGGGTTGGGTACCGAAACCGGGAGGAATCAGGACGGATTAGAACACAAGTTTCAGTTCCTCATTTCGGTTCCACTTCATGTGTCTGAAACAGACGTAAAAACATCACACTCTGTAGTCTACCGTTAGCTAGCTACTCTCTCTGTAGTCTACCGTTAGCTAGCTACTCTCTCTGTAGCCGACCGTTAGCTAGCTACTCTCTCTGTAGTCTACCGTTAGATAGCTACTCTCTGTAGTCTACCGTTAGATAGCTACTCTCTCTGTAGTCTACCGTTAGATAGCTACTCTCTCTGTAGTCTGTTAGCTAGCTACTCTCTCTGTAGTCTACCGTTAGCTAGCTACTCTCTCTGTAGCCGACCGTTAGCTAGCTACTCTCTCTGTAGTCTACCGTTAGATAGCTACTCTCTCTGTAGCCGACCGTTAGCTAGCTACTCTCTCTGTAGTCTACCGTTAGCTAGCTACTCTCTCTGTAGTCTACCGTTAGCTAGCTACTCTCTCTGTAGTCTACCGTTAGATAGCTACTCTCTCTGTAGTCTACCGTTAGATAGCTACTCTCTCTGTAGTCTACCGTTAGATAGCTACTCTCTCTGTAGTCTACCGTTAGATAGCTACTCTCTCTGTAGTCTACCGTTAGCTAGCTACTCTCTCTGTAGTCTACCGTTAGATAGCTACTCTCTCTGTAGCCTACCGTTAGATAGCTACTCTCTCTGTAGTCGACCGTTAGCTAGCTACTCTCTCTGTAGTCTACCGTTAGATAGCTACTCTCTCTGTAGTCTACCGTTAGCTAGCTACTCTCTCTGTAGTCTACCGTTAGATAGCTACTCTCTCTGTAGCCTACCGTTAGATAGCTACTCTCTCTGTAGTCTACCGTTAGATAGCTACTCTCTCTGTAGTCTACCGTTAGATAGCTACTCTCTCTGTAGTCTGTTAGCTAGCTACCGTAAACGTAGGCTACTTTTAAAATGCCATATTTGCCCTCTGGGCTCCCCAAAACGGACGTAAAAGCATATTGACCGTTCACTGACCGTGATCTCTAGTCCTTCCAGAAATGATGCGTCACGTTGTCTTAATGCAATGGAATATGCAGGGATTATGAAACCATGCAAGCACCACATAGTTTAAATAAATATGCAGACTTTGGCTGATTATGTGTTTAATTATGCAATTGCATAATCATGTTTTTCTGGAGGGACTGGCGAGTAAACGATACCCGACCCTAGCCTGAACGCAGCACGCTCACAGACGCTAACCCCCATTCTCCACCGAGCGTGTCAGCGCTGTGTTCCCGTTTTTTTCCCGTCCTCCGCTGCTCACCATACCACACCGGGAGCGTCTTGCTGCCCGACTCAGATTATACTGTCTCTACAAGTACAATCACTGTGTTTTCTACTTTGTACTTTACAGAACAATCACTGGCCCAATCCCAAAGTCAGGTTATTACTGACATTAAGACAAATATTTGTTGTCTTACAAGTTTTCTAAAACCTGGTTTAAATATGCAAATGAGGCATTGGCCCAATCCCAAAGTCCAGACTCACAGACTCACGGACTTTTGGTGCGCGTTGTCGTGAAATTCCTAAAGGCTTATGGTTGTCCCAATGTCCAGTTTCAAAGGGCGTGAGGGTTTGAGGACACACTTACCGAGGCCTTTCCGTGAGTCTGCATCCATGCAGACTCACGGAAAGGGAACTACCCACAGTTCAAAGCGTTGTGAGGGAAATCCAGGAATTACAAAAGGTAAACAACAGCACGACACACGACCACAGAGCAGACCAGCCTGTCGCCCAGCTCGTAAAACAAGAGGTTGAAAACGGGGAATCAGGCAGCCGTCTCCTGGGCCTCGGCCGTGTGGAAAGCAACAATTCCCAAACCGACAAGTGTCAGCGACATCTTTGTTATTAAACGAAGGTAACACGTGATCTCGTGAAGTGCTGTCCCAATCCCATTTCTTCCTATCTGAGTCCATGTGGCCTCACACACTCACTCACTCAGCACCTGAGATCAGTTCAGTCTGGGAGTCTTTAGTCTTTAGTCCTCAGGGCTCACTTTGGGATTGGGCAAATATTTGGTGATTAGAAAAATCGATATTGACATAAACAGATTTCCCTAACATTAGTTTTTTGTTATTATAATATTATTATCTTTGTTATTATTCAGTCCTCACTGTAATATGATACAGTGTTTGTTTTAGTGTCACATTAGACCATCATAATATGTTATATTATTCTGATAAATAAGATATGAAACTTAAAGTCCTTTGAACAAACTAGTGGTGGTCAAACTATGCAACGCCAACACTCAGAACATGGTTGAAGGGGGTTTCGTCCGTTTTATTTTATTTTTTAAGTATTCCTTTATCAGCCATTATAAATGCCGATACGATAGTTTGGAAAAAGCCTAATATCTACTGTGTTTATTAAGCTCTAAGGGCGTTTTCACACCATTAGGGAGTAAGAAAGTAAATACAGGAAGAAGATCCTGTGTTCTGGTCTAGTGGTCAAACCAGCTCATTTCATTAAAATGATCAGACATTGTTTCGTAAGAGACGTGACTACGTCTGCTCTGGTCACCGAGACTTCGCTCTGCTCTGACGGCGTCTGACGACCACGGAGATACGAGTGACGCACGGCGAGCTTGACCGCTGTCTATTTCTGTGATAGAAACACTGCAAGCTGCTACAGTTTGCTGCTCTGCTGCATCGCAGATTGCTGAACACACCTGACTACAGGAGACATCAGCTCAGACTGCTGGACACACCTGACTACAGGAGACATCAGCTCAGACTGCTGGACACACCTGACTACAGGAGACATCAGCTCAGACTGCTGGACACACCTGACTACAGGAGACATCAGCTCAGACTGCTGGACACACCTGACTACAGGAGACATCAGCTCAGACTGCTGAACACACCTGACTACAGGAGACATCAGCTCAGACTGCTGGACACACCTGACTACAGGAGACATCAGCTCAGACTGCTGGACACACCTGACTACAGGAGACACCAGCTCAGACTGCTGGACACACCTGACTACAGGAGACACCAGCTCAGACTGCTGGACACACCTGACTACAGGAGACATCAGCTCAGACTGCCGGACACACCTGACTACAGGAGACATCAGCTCAGACTGCTGAACACACCTGACTACAGGAGACATCAGCTCAGACTGCTGGACACACCTGACTACAGGAGACATCAGCTCAGACTGCTGGACACACCTGACTACAGGAGACATCAGCTCAGACTGCTGAACACACCTGACTACAGGAGACATCAGCTCAGACTGCCGGACACACCTGACTACAGGAGACATCAGCTCAGACTGCTGAACAAACCTGACTACAGGAGACATCAGCTCAGACTGCCGGACACACCTGACTACAGGAGACATCAGCTCAGACTGCCGGACACACCTGTCGGTGTGAAAACGCCCTGAGTCTCTCTCTTCCACTCCAGGCTCTCCTGCAGTTAGACTCCATGCCTTCTCTTTTCTGGCGTTGTCCTGATGTCGTGTTATGTTTTCTACCTCCTAGATGAATCTCTCGTTGTCCGTGGTGATGTAGAGGAGATGTATATTGGGGGGTGTTTTGGTAACTCACTCGACGGTGAAATAGGAAACTGTTCCTTGTAGTATTGAAGCCAAACAAGTATATATTTATTTTGTACTTTTGAGTATAACCCCAAGAAAATCATGTTCCTTCACCTGATTTCTTGTCCTTGATTCAGATGGAAGATGAACGTTTATCAATATGAGATGTAGGGATGCACTGAATCCAGATTTTTGGGGTTCTGCTGAATCCTGAACCCCCTGGTTGAGATTCTGCTGAATCCTGAACCCCCTGGTTGAGGTTCTGCTGAGTCCTGAACCCCCTGGTTGAGATTCTGCTGAGTCCTCGTCCCGTCCTCAGTCCATGAACACAGTCAACACATTAATGAAGTAAACAGTGACTGTCCTTCCTTTGCCGTACCTGAAGTTGCTGCATTCTGGCTGCTGTCTGTAGATTCCTTCATGCTCAGCTCGTATTCTTCCAGATGTTTCATACCAGATGTTGTAACAGCGGTGATGTTGTGTATTGTTTAGGGTCCTCGCCACCACCAGACTAATCAGCATTGCAGATTGAACATGTAGCTGGACTTGAATGGCCTTCTTTTGACTGAAAGTACTGCCAAACAACCCTTTTTCTGCTCACCAGTTCCATTTCCACTTCCTCTCAGCCTGCTGCATTGAAGCTCCACCTACGTAAACACCTTCCTGTAATCAACGGCGCCGTCATTACGGCGACCAGCGTAGCGCGGAGTGACAGCGTAGGGTTCAGCAGAAACCCAACCCCGTCAAAAAGCCCAATATTCAGCCCAATCAGAAGCCCAATCCTGGATTCAGGGCATCCCTGGTGATATCTTTCTGTTTGTGTTCGTGTTGTCTGTTGCTCTTTCATTTATATATCTGTTTCCAGCTCTGCAGAGTCACGTGAAAGTGTTTTTTAAGTAAACTTAAGAAGTGAGATACTATATAAAACTCAAAAACGTTTACTCTAAAACCAAAGCCCTTCCAACCGACCGTTGGCCGAACCCCTCACCTGTACAGAGAGTGTCCGATCATAGCGAACGGGTAATTCCTCTGTTGTACAGTACAGCGGGAAAAGCACAGACTGTAAAAATAGTGGACGTAGCAGCAGTGGCGTCGCACGTTGGTTCCCATCGTCACGTGTTTACCATTTAACCATAGAACCGTTGTCTAAACCGTAGAAATGAAGATAAAGGCCATTTCCATTCACATCAACATAGCAGAATCTTTTTTTAAAGATTATTTTTGGGGCATTTTTAGGCCTTTAATGACAGGACAGCTGAAGAAATGAAGGGAGGGAGAGTGGGGGGAATGACATGCGTCCCTTTAGCGCTATAAGTAAACGTGCTTGGTCGGGACTATTGACGTCCCTTTAGCGCTATAAGTAAACGCGCTTGGTCGGGACTATTGCCGTCCCTTTAGAGCTATAAGTAAACGAGCTTGGTCGGGACTATTGACGTCCCTTTAGCGCTATAAGTAAACGTGCTTGGTCGGGACTATTGACGTCCCTTTAGCGCTATAAGTAAACAAGCTTGGTCGGGACTATTGACGTCCCTTTAGAGCTATAAACCGCTTGGTCGACATACGCCCCTTTAGCATAAAAACGTGGTCGGGACTATTGCCGTCCCTTTAGCGCTATAAGTA
>NC_135877.1:22505899-22510899 GCF_031162955.1 Sander vitreus | reverse complement strand
CATCGTCAACTGGCGCAGAATAATCAGGAATTCAGAAAATGTGAAGAGGAAAAAATGTGTTCTGTTATTTAGCATTTCAAGCATTTACAGCAGGTAACATTACACAGGTAGAGCACAAACCCAGCCCCCTGTATTTACATCTCTATTCACATGCCGGGATGCTGCACAGCGATGCCTGCGCTCCGCACACAGCTGAACCCAGATGTGTGTGTGTTAAAACACTCAGTATCTGACTGGGAACGATACAAAGAGGATTACCAACGGCCGCTGGGGCAGATCAACTCACGCTAGTCTCGTTACTGTAAGTAGGCCACACTAAAGTAAGTAAGTAAAGTAAAAAGTCAATACTTATCAATGCACTCACCTGTGTAGACAGGTATAAACATGTAGAAGCAATCTGCTCTGTCTGCTCAGTCCACTCTTGTCCACCGCGCTGTTTTACGGCTACAAGCTAAAACAAAAGCTGTCTGTTTGTAGTCTTACTGTATCTTAGTTTGCTGGGAATCTTATAAATGTAACTGCTGGCTGAGCAAGCCATCCTCTCCGCTGGAGACCAATGGATGTATTATAAGACCAAAACATATACATGTGGCTACTTAATTTGCACGTGAATGACGCGATCGTTATGTTTGCGTTCCTCATTCTTGAAGATGCTGGTTGTATTATGTTGCAACAGCATCGTTTCATTGCAAATGAGGCATACATGACGACTGTGGAGCCTGCTTATCTGTCCGTTCATCATTAAAGCTGGGCTTTCCCACGTCAACTTTTCGCTTCAGCCTCTTTGACAGTGACATTCTTACCTGACAACAGCTGTTTCTTTCTGCAAGCATTTTCCACCAATCAGGACGCTGCATACTACAACCATGTTTCCCTAATCACAGACTTTAACCATCACTCCTCAGTGAACTGCCTCCTAGTCTGAGATCTTTTTCTTCTTAAAGAGCCAGTTATCATTATGGAGTTTCCATGTTTTTTTAGGAGTTTGCTCACACTAATACATGTAAAAAAAATAATATATAGCATTAATTCAGCAAGAAAGTGAACATTTCGAACAAGAATAGGCGTATTAGGTATACATTCATTTTATTTTCTTTATTTGAAAGTCTGGTGTCTGGTCTAGTGTCTGCTTAGAAACATTCTGGCCCTTGGAAAACTGTAGTTGGTGACCCCTGCTGTGGGGCATAGTGAACACAGTGGTGCCTGCCTGTAACAGAGGAAGTCTAACGTTAACCCACACCGTGACAGCCTTCACCTCGCCGTTATAGACGCTGTCTGCGTGGAGTTTTGAAAAGTGTAAACACACTTGCAACCGCTTTACCGGCATTGCCACTCACTGTGACTTTAACAAAGTCAACATCATTTCGCTCTGTTGGCACCACAGCTCTGCGTGTCTGCGTGTGTGTGTGTGTGTGTGTGTGTGTGTGTGTGTGTGTCGGCAGTCAGAGCTCTGCCTCCGTCGCGCTTATGCACAGTTGGAGTTAAAGTGAATCCGTCCTCGTAGTACCGACATTATTTGTTCGGTACCCAACCCTAGTAATGAGTGGCACATAACGTGAAGTAACATGGCCTTTTATTATGTTAGAGTTGTAACTTCAAGTCAGTTTCTCTTCCACTTTCCCTACAAAATCCCAGACAAGCGGACAAGCCTTAATGTCAAGCCCTGTCACATATTTAAAGATTGTAAAAACTATTTTCCAATTCATGGCATGTTTAATGCGTTCTGCAGAGAAGGGAGACTGGCGTTGGTCACGGTTTGGAATGAAAGGGAGAAAACAGGACAGAGTAACACGGTGGATATCGTTCATGTACATTTATTATTATTTATTTTTTAACACGTAGTTAGGCGGCCGCCTAAGCTGCAAAGTGCCTGGGAAGCCTGTAGCATAAGTAGACTTTATATTTCTACAGTTACTGTTTTCCGTCACATGGTTTATAGATCTCACACTTGAAGGCAGCTTCGTTACCGGAGAAAGAGAGAAAGAAAAGAGACGCAGGGACTGAGAAAACAGTCAGCTGTTCCACAAACTCCCGGCCAGTTCAGAGCTTGTGTTTGGTGTTTTAAAGCTTTCTTGTGGCAGAGATAGAGGCAGTGATGTTTCCTGTTTCCTGTATGGGACTCTCACACCGCCCTCAAAACACAACTTTTGCTGCAGGCACGCAGCTGCATTTTTTTCCGCCTTAAACATACTGCTCCTCTGTTCAATGTAAATGGAAAGACCGTCAGACCTGCAGAGTGAGACCTGCAGACCTGTAGACGTACCGTCAGACCTGCAGAGGGAGACCTGCGGACCTGTAAACGTACTGTCAGACCTGCAGAGGGAGACCTGCGGACCTGTAGACGTACTGTCAGACCTGCAGACCTGCAGAGGGAGACCTGCGGACCTGTAGACGTACTGTCAGACCTGCAGAGGGAGACCTGCAGACCTGCAGAGGGAGACCTGCGGACCTGTAGACGTACCGTCAGACCTGCAGAGTGAGACCTGCAGACCTGTAGATGTACCGTCAGACCTGCAGAGTGAGACCTGCAGACCTGTAGACGTCCCGTCAGACCTGCAGACCCCGGCGGTTTGACGGCTGCCAGGATTTGTCAGGGAGGCAGAAAGCAGAGCTGGAGTCCTGAAACTGGAGCAGGTGCTGGTTTGCAGCCTGGTCTCTCTGAATAGAGCAGAGACACAGAGAGAGGAAACACTCCTCCACCTCTCCTCTCTTTAAAATCTCCGTTACAAGAGCGTCCTGGCCAAGAGACAGCAGCCGCACAGTAAACCAAAGTCTCAGACATACAACATGTAACGGTTACAGACAATACAGTATCAAATCAGATTATACAAACAGTAATAATAACTAGAACATTTTCAATTTTGAAATTTTGACAGTGTGCCTACTACTTGGTGCACATCCGAATAACACTTGCTGACAGTAAATCAGCTGTTTGACATGTCCTGAAAAGAGAGGACAACACGGCCTACAGTAAAGAGTCTCCATGATAGGAGGAGTGTGTGTCTATGTGTGCTATGGTGATTTCCGCAGTGAGGGAGTGGAGGAGGGAGGGGGAAACAGTATCTTCATGGGTCAAACATGTCCATTTAATGATCATTATACCTCTTAAGTTTGTTCTGTTATTCAAAAACCGTGAGTCCAACCGACAAAATATTACCATCACAAGAAAGATAACGGTCTGGGGAACGCATTGATGTGGTTTTTATGTTTGTGGTATCAAATATATGCGACACAGAGCAGGTAACAGACAGGGAACCGTCTGCGTCCTTCCAGATATTTGTTTTCATTGTTTCTATCGGCAGTTGGCATGAACTAGGTCCGGTGGATTCTGTAGTTACATGTCTGCGACCGGCACAAATGCTCCTACATTTTGACCAACCATGATGTATGAAGAGTGAAAACTGTAGGGGAGAGAGACATTTGTTTGGAGAGATTTCAGAGAATCGTACAGCAGCTCCCCCCTCTGTCCTGCCCTCTGACGCTCAACAGTCCTCCCCATACACACTCATCGGAAAATCAGAAGCGGCCTGAAAACTGGTCGATACGTAGACTGTGATTAGGTAGAAACCGTGCTTGATATCAGAACGCCCATTCAGCCCAATAAAGGCCCAAGTCTTGTCTTCGGTTTAAACCTTTAATTATGTTTCTACATTAAAGTATGGCGATACAGCATGGCCCCAAAGAGGGGTTGTTATGAGCGATGTTAAGCGATTTCCAGAAGATTTCCCATTAAAGTCTATGGGAAGTTTTGCTGTGTTTTTTTGCCGATTTCGTAAAAACTGCACAGCGAATCTCTTAGAAAAGTAATAGCACACCATTCCCGATCATTACACACGTTTTGATGTATTTTGTGTGCATGTGTTGGTTACGCTCCGTGACTAGTAGCGGGACAAAAATGTGGCGGAAGATGAAGAATAAGTATGGGGGATAATAGTCATTCTGCCGATGTGCTGCTATTGCACACTGAATTAATGTATGTAGTTAACATGTGATTAATCACAAATTAATTGTGCATTTTTGTTCTAAATGTTGCAAGAAAATGACAAAAAACTGAACTCTGGAGGACTGACCGGTTTATTGAGACGCAGGATGTGACTAGTTTAGCTTTGAGGCTTTTACAGGATACATTGGAAGGTTTCTGAGCACATTACACCACTGACACATTATTCATTCATGTCTTTGTTTCTCCTCGGTTGGACACTTTTAAACAGAAAAAGAACAAAGTCCTAAAATGGAGACACATTAGCATAGCAAGAGACAAAATCAGTTAACAGTTTAATGTAGAAAATGTCAAGAAAAGTGTCCATCACATGTCACAGAGCCCAAGATGACGTCTTTAACTGTCTTGTTTTGTTCCACCAACAGTCTAAAACCCCCAAAATATTCAGTTTATAATAATATAAAACAGAGAAAAGCAGGAAAACTAATACAAAAATAAGTGAAAAATATTTTTAGTAAACTGAAACTTGCTCAGCCCTACACCAAGGTTTAATGTAGTTTAAAGTCTCTTATTTTGAAGGCCAAATAACAACAGTTTGTTTATTCACTGATGCTGATAGAAAAGTATAAAAAAGAAAAGACATTTGGCAGTTTTAATCTCTGTGAAGTTGTTTTTTTAAACCTAATATTTACAATAAGTGTCTCTAAGTAAAATCCAGGTCCTGTTGGAGTTAGGGCTGGGACGCATCGTCGACGCGTCACACGTAGAAATCTATAAATAACTGCCTCCAGCAACGGCGTAAGTGTGGATTCCTCGCAAGTTCAACAACACGTTGACAGAAAGGCATCCTAAAATATTAAATTACATCTATAACGAAAGCAGGCCTGAGCAAAAAGGATTAAGACATACAAACAATTGGCACACTAAAAGGTAAGCACAGATGATGGCAAAGGCATTAAAGCAGTCCATGCAGTAAAGACTAGAGGGTCAAAGAGGACAAGGGTCTCAGGGGACACACTGAAAGCACATACAAGACATAACATGGAGCGGCATCAGCAAT
>NC_135877.1:22465899-22500899 GCF_031162955.1 Sander vitreus | reverse complement strand
AAAAAATCAAGCGGGAAAAAATTACGGAGGAAGAGTTTTTATTTATTTTGCATTTCGAGAATAATGTCGAAATGTCGAGAGAAACTTGATATTTCAAGGATCAAGTCAGACTTTTGAGAATAAACCAAACTACTAGTCTTCTACAAAATGCCCTGTGAAGGCCAATATATGAACTCATGACATTATACTTCAGAATTGGGTTTAATAACAAGGAGATTATTTTCTCTTTTAGCGCGTGAACACAGTACGGTGATAAGTCTTGGAAGAGGTGGCCGTATTCCTGCAAACTGAAGTAGCTTGTAATGGACAGACGCAATAAGGGTATCGATGGTTACACCTACGCGCAATACGGAGAGGATACGTTGTATCACAGGACACAATAAGACAACTGATCTAATCCTGAAGGAGTGGAGCTACCCATATCTATGATGTTGCCGGCATGGCGGACAGTAGCTCTAATGTGATTAAGTGATCCCAATGGACAAGTGGGTTGTTACTTTTACTCGCCCAAAGTGGCGTTTAACTTGCCATCGGGCCATCTGGCGTTAAACCCTTATTGTTGAAGCCTGAAGGTGCTGTGGCTTAGTTGGTTAAAGCGCCTGTCTAGTAAACAGGAGATCCTGGGTTCAAATCCCAGCAGTGCCTCTTTAGCTGTGTTTCTGTGAATGTATTTCATGCATATTTTGAAGTATCTCAAGTGACGCAGAGACAATCCCAGCAGAGCCTCAAACAATAGACTGTATATATATAATGGACCAGCAGCTCCCGTGTCTCTGGACGGAGACCAGTGAAGGACATTAGAAGCTCTTTCCCGGTGATGGCTGAGCGTTACTGAGCAGCCTCCAACTGAGCTTGAAGACGTAGATGTGACGTGAGCAACCTGTCTGAAAGTTGGAAGTCTTCTGGTAGCTGTGCCAAGAGAAATCTCAATCATTCCCAATCTAGCAGAGACGGAGAGCGTAGGTATATGTAAGGAGATAACATAGACACAGGCTCATTATTGATCACTAAAATGATAGTTAACATTAGTCATTACACTTAAACAGCTGATGGAAGTCCAAACTGCCTGAGAGCTTCTCCTGTACTACTTTTTGATCAGTAATCATCAGTAATGTGGATATAATGACTTAAAGGGAAATAATAGGACAGCTACAACAGTCTGGTGAGCTCAGAAATGACATCACTTAATGTAATACAGCCTTTAAAACCAGGAAAAGACCCTTATGTCATATCACAATATCCAAAATCTAAGACAATATCTAGTCTCATATCACGATATAGATATAATATTGATATATTGCCCAGCTCTAAAGCCATATAGGGTATTTAATTCATAGCTTTTCAAGAACATAACATTCTGCAGAGCTGTAATACTAAATAAACTGGATATTAAAACTACAGCACTGAGCACACGGCACTTCCTGAATGTGCAAAACATACCAGAATATGTATCGTTGCAGCATCGTCCACGTCCACGATTGGATGCATTGATTATTTGATTAATATCTAACACACCTCTAGTCAACATAGACGCCACTTTCTACAGCCACGTGGCGTGTTATCGCGAGGCTACGGTTGGGTTTAGGAACCGTGACACACGGGACACGATGCCCGGTCTCCTGGGTGAGAGTCCTGTGTTGTATGACCCATCCTCCCCCCCGACCAACCTCCTTACAGATTCTCGCCCTTTCATACTACTCGCTACGGCGTTTGTTTGTTTTGTCCCCTCTGTTGCACGTGTGTTGCATGCTGGAAGAGTGTACAAACACATACATTACATCTCTGTTATTTTGTCTTAGTTAGGAAGGTCTGGAGCCTTTAGTAACATTTTCCAACATTTTTGTTGCTTTTTCCAAAAAAAATTCCAACATTTTCCAACATTTTTGTTGCTTTTTCCAACATTTTTGTTGCTTTTTCCAACATTTTTTCCAACATTTTCCAACATTTTTGTTGCTTTTTCCAACATTTTTGTTGCTTTTTCCAACATTTTTGTTGCTTTTTCCAACATTTTTGTTGCTTTTTCCAACATTTTTTCCAACATTTTCCAACATTTTTGTTGCTTTTTACAACATTTTTGTTGCTTTTTACAACATTTTTGTTGCTTTTTACAACATTTTTGTTGCTTTTTACAACATTTTTGTTGCTTTTTACAACATTTTCCAACATTTTTGTTGCTTTTTACAACATTTTTGTTGCTTTTTACAACATTTTTGTTGCTTTTTACAACATTTTTCAACATTTTTGTTGCTTTTTACAACATTTTTGTTGCTTTTTACAACATTTTTGTTGCTTTTTCCAACATTTTCCAACATTTTTGTTGCTTTTTACAACATTTTTTTTGCTTTTTCCAACATTTTTTTCCAACATTTTACAACATTTTTGTTGCTTTTTCCAACATTTTCCAACATTTTTGTTGCTTTTTACAACATTTTTGTTGCTTTACATTACATACATTACATCTCTGTTATTTTGTCTTAGTTAGGAAGGTCTGGAGCCTTTAGTCTCTTCCACACGGTGGAAGGAAGGTATAAGGTGGAAGGTATACAGCGTATTATTAATTAAACAACGTTATCGGATCGGTATCGACAGATACACAAAGCCCAGGCATCGGTATCAGGACTGAAAAAGTCAGATTGGTGCATCCGTCGCGAACGCTAACAGAATATCCGTCATAGCTTCATAACACAATACATTTCATTTGGTTAGTTCTAAGCCCTCACCCTTTAACCTTTGGGTTGTCTTCCCGTCGACCATAAACTTGTCATTTTCGGTTCAATATTGAAAATGAATTTTTTTAGGCGCTTTTTCCAACATTTTTGTTACTTTTTCCAACATTTTTGTTGCTTTTTCCAACATTTTCCAACATTTTTGTTGCTTTTTCCAACATTTTTTCCAACATTTTCCAACATTTTTGTTGCTTTTTCCAACATTTTTGTTGCTTTTTCCAACATTTTTGTTGCTTTTTCCAACATTTTCCAACATTTTTGTTGCTTTTTACAAAAAAATTTCCAACATTTTCCAACATTTTTGTTGCTTTTTACAACATTTTTGTTGCTTTTTCCAACATTTTTGTTGCTTTTTTCCAAAAAAAATTCCAACATTTTTGTTGCTTTTTCCAAAAAAATTTCCAACATTTTCCAACATTTTTGTTGCTTTTTCCAACATTTTTGTTGCTTTTTCCAACATTTTACAACATTTTTGTTGCTTTTTCCAACATTTTTGTTGCTTTTTCCAACATTTTTTGCTACATTTTACAACATTTTTGTTGCTTTTTTCCAAAAAAAATTCCAACATTTTTGTTGCTTTTTCCAACATTTTCCAACATTTTTGTTGCTTTTTCCAACATTTTTGTTACTTTTTCCAACATTTTCCAACATTTTTGTTGCTTTTTACAACATTTTTGTTGCTTTTTACAACATTTTTGTTGCTTTTTACAACATTTTTGTTGCTTTTTCCAACATTTTTGTTGCTTTTTCCAACATTTTTTCCAACATTTTCCAACATTTTTTCCAACATTTTACAACATTTTTGTTGCTTTTTACAACATTTTTGTTGCTTTTTACAACATTTTTGTTGCTTTTTACAACATTTTCCAACATTTTTGTTGCTTTTTCCAACATTTTTGTTGCTTTTTCCAACATTTTACAACATTTTTGTTGCTTTTTCCAACATTTTTGTTGCTTTTTCCAACAATCTTTTTAAATTCATGGTCAATCAACCTAATGTAAATGACATTTTATTTAAAAAAAAAAAAAGCAGAAAATTATGAATTATTTTGACTAATAATTGAGATCAGAGGATGTTGAGTGGATCACGGACAGTTTTTTTGGTATTATTAATTAAGCAACGGTATCGGCTCGGTATCGACAGATACACAAAGCCCAGACATCGGCATCGGTATCGGGATTGAAAAAGTCGTATCGGTGCATCCCTAGTCCATTCACACGCAATCGCAAGGTAATGTAAGTCAATGGAGGCCAAACGGCGTTGATGAACACGCTAAAAAGAGAGTATGCATCTTGATAACACGCCAAAAATAGCGTACAAATTGGCGTGTCATCAGGCCCGTATTAAAACAACGTGGTGCCCCTGGGCATTACACCTTGATTATTGATAAACCCCCCCCCATCCCCCAAATGATAGATTTGCGCGTACTTGTGGACCATCTCAACTCTGACAGATTGGGGAGGGGAGTGATAGTGGTCATGTAATATTGATTTATTTATAATGTATTATTATTATTATTGTGAAATGAGTGTTCATAAACGAGTAATATATGGTCTTTCAACAATTTCAAGTGAATAATATAACAATTTATGGAAAATATTGTTAATGATTGTGTCATGTGGTGCCCCCCCCACTGGTTGTGAATGGTTTGTGCCCCTGGCCACTGGCCCAAGTGCCCTTATGGATGATCTGGGCATGCGTGTCATACATACGCCACTTCATGAGATCAGTCTGACTTCCTACGTAAAACTCTGCCTAATGATGTTGGAGCCTCCTGTTTGCTGAGTTCTGGGTTCCTCAGCTTCCAGATTATTTCATCACAACTGGCTTAGAGCAAACAAATGTTTGGAGAGTTTGCCTCACTGAACTCAGACAATGTGAGGCCTGTCCCGGCCGCAGAGTGGCCTACTTTCACACTGACCCACGTGCTTTTATACACTTCATCTGCTCACACCACAGCCACAGTATCTTACAACTTACGACCAGATCTGCTGGATCGACAGTTTTCTGGACAAAAGCGTTTGAGAACGTAGCTGTCCAGAATAAAAAAAAATATGAATCTGGATTATATCGAACACACTGACTCTGCAACAGTAGAGGAAGTGCTGATAAGACGTGTGTGTGTGTCTGCGTGAGTGTGTGTCTGTGTGTGTGTCTGTGTGTTAGTGTGTGTGTGTGTGTGTGTCTGCATGTGTGTATGTGTGTGTGTGCGTGTGTGTGTGTGTGTGTGCGCGTGCGTGTGTGTGTGTGTGTGCGTGTGTGTGTGTGTGTGTGTGTGTCTGCGTGTGTGTGTGTGTGTGTGTGCGTGTGTGTGTGTGTCTGCGTGTGTGTGTGTGTGTGTGCGCGTGTGTGTGTGTGTCTGTGTGTGTGTGTGTGTGTGTGTGTGTGTCTGCGTGCGTGTTTCTGCATGTGTGCGTGTGTGTGTGTGTCTGCGTGTTAGTGTGTGTGTGTGTGTGTCTGCATATGTGTATGTGTGTGTGTGTGTGTGTGTGTGTGTGTATGTGTGTGCGCGTGCGTGTGTGTGTGTCTGCGTGAGTGTGTGTGTGTGTGTGTCTGTGTGTTAGTGTGTGTGTGTCTGCGTGCGTGTGTGTGTGTGTGTGTGTGTGTGAGTGACCTTCATAGGCTAAAAACAGCCTGCGGCCTGTCAGCAGCCACAGACGCTTCCTGCCACTCTGCAGGCCTCCTTCTGCAGCTGGAACAAATGTCAGAGCGCTGGACGAGCAGCTCGTGGAGGGAAAAGCTCCGTGTTGTCCGTAGTCTATGTTCACTCGCATTTCTACTGCACAGATCCCCTGGGAAAGTGCAGTTTTCAGGGCTTATTTGTGGAGGTGCACACTCAGATATGGCTGTTTTGAATCCCTTTTAAGTCTCTTTGAAATCATTTTTCTTCTGTAGTTTGTCTCTCTTTGCCTGATTTATGGTTCTGCATTGAATCTACTCTCTACGAATCATTTTAACACCTGTGCATCCTCGCTCACTGCTCCTCCGGCGAGCCTCCTCTTTCCTCGAGATGTATTTTAGGAATTGAGACATCCTTTTAAAGGTCCCATGACATGGTGCTCTTTGGATGCTTTTATATAGGCCTTAGTGGTCCCCTAATACTGTATCTGAAGTCTCTTTTATATAGACCTTAGTGGTCCCCTAATACTGTATCTGAAGTCTCTTTTATATAGACCTTAGTGGTCCCCTAATACTGTATCTGAAGTCTCTTTTATATAGACCTTAGTGGTCCCCTAATACTGTATCTGAAGTCTCTTTTATATAGACCTTAGTGGTCCCCTAATACTGTATCTGAAGTCTCTTTTATATAGACCTTAGTGGTCCCCTAATACTGTATCTGAAGTCTCTTTTATATAGGCCTTAGTGGTCCCCTAATACTGTATCTGAAGTCTCTTTTATATAGACCTTAGTGGTCCCCTAATACTGTATCTGAAGTCTCTTTTATATAGACCTTAGTGGTCCCCTAATACTGTATCTGAAGTCTCTTTTTATATAGACCTTAGTGGGTCCCCTAATACTGTATCTGAAGTCTCTTTTATATAGACCTTAGTGGTCCCCTAATACTGTATCTGAAGTCTCTTTTATATAGACCTTAGTGGTCCCCTAATACTGTATCTGAAGTCTCTTTTATATAGGCCTTAGTGGGTCCCCTAATACTGTATCTGAAGTCTCTTTTATATAGACCTTAGTGGTCCCCTAATACTGTATCTGAAGTCTCTTTTATATAGACCTTAGTGGTCCCCTAATACTGTATCTGAAGTCTCTTTTATATAGACCTTAGTGGTCCCCTAATACTGTATCTGAAGTCTCTTTTATATAGACCTTAGTGGTCCCCCTAATACTGTATCTGAAGTCTCTTTTATATAGACCTTAGTGGTCCCCTAATACTGTATCTGAAGTCTCTTTAATATAGGCCTTAGTGGTCCCCCTAATACTGTATCTGAAGTCTCTTTTATATGGACCTTAGTGGTCCTCTAATACTGTATCTGAAGTCTCTTTATATAGACCTTAGTGGTCCTCTAATACTGTATCTGAAGTCTCTTTATATAGACCTTAGTGGTCCCCCTAATACTGTATCTGAAGTCTCTTTTATATAGACCTTAGTGGTCCCCTAATACTGTATCTGAAGTCTCTTTTATATAGACCTTAGTGGTCCCCTAATACTGTATCTGAAGTCTCTTTATATAGACCTTAGTGGTCCCCTAATACTGTATCTGAAGTCTCTTTTATATAGACCTTAGTGGTCCCCTAATACTGTATCTGAAGTCTCTTTATATAGACCTTAGTGGTCCCCTAATACTGTATCTGAAGTCTCTTTTATATAGACCTTAGTGGTCCCCTAATACTGTGACTACAGCCACTAGAGCCAGTCCCACAATGAGCTTTCCTTAGGCGAGAGGTGCTGTGGCTTAGTTGGTTAACGTGCCTGTCTAGTAAACAGGAGGTCCTGGGTTCAAATCCCAGCAGCGCCTCAGTCTGAAACCTTTAACTGGAGAAGAGAATTTCAGTAAGTAGTTTTGCGTCTCTAGAAGACATTTGTATTTGTAGTAGTTTGCATCTTTTTGTCAAGTCGAGTTAAATGTATTTCTAGAGCACGTTTAAAACAACCAAGCTGACCAAACGGAGGTCTGTAGTCATGTTGCATCTCATGTGGTTGTGCAGCTTCTCTTTGTTGTCGTTTAGAGTCTCTTTGTTGTCATTTAGTGTCTCTTTGTTGTCATTTAGTCTCTCTTTGTTGTCATTTTGAGTCTTTTTGTTGTCATTTTGAGTCTTTTTGTTGTCGTTTAGTGTCTCTTTGTTGTCATTTTGAGTCTTTTTGTTGTCATTTAGTGTCTCTTTGTTGTCATTTTGAGTCTTTTTGTTGTCATTTAGAGTCTCTTTGTTGTCAGTTTAGTGTCTCTTTGTTGTCGTTTAGTGTCTCTTTGTTGTCATTTTGAGTCTTTTTGTTGTCGTTTAGTGTCTCTTTGTTGTCATTTAGTCTTTTTGTTGTCGTTTAGTGTCTCTTTGTTGTCATTTAGTCTCTCTTTGTTGTCATTTTGAGTCTTTTTGTTGTCATTTTGAGTCTTTTTGTTGTCGTTTAGTGTCTCTTTGTTGTCATTTTGAGTCTTTTTGTTGTCATTTTGAGTCTTTTTGTTGTCGTTTAGTGTCTCTTTGTTGTCATTTTGAGTCTTTTTGTTGTCATTTAGTGTCTCTTTGTTGTCATTTTGAGTCTTTTTGTTGTCGTTTAGTGTCTCTTTGTTGTCATTTAGTGTCTCTTTGTTGTCATTTAGTGTCTCTTTGTTGTCATTTAGTGTCTTTTTGTTGTCGTTTAGTCTCTTTGTTGTTATTTAGTGTCTCTTTGTTGTCATTTTGAGTCTTTTTGTTGTCATTTAGTGTCTCTTTGTTGTCATTTTGAGTCTTTTTGTTGTCATTTAGTGTCTCTTTGTTGTCATTTTGAGTCTTTTTGTTGTCATTTAGTGTCTCTTTGTTGTCATTTAGTGTCTCTTTGTTGTCATTTTGAGTCTTTTTGTTGTCGTTTAGTGTCTCTTTGTTGTCATTTAGTCTCTCTTTGTTGTCATTTATTGTCATTTAGTGTCTCTTTGTTGTCATTTAGTGCCTCTTTGTTGTCATTTAGTGTCTCTTTGTTGTCATTTTGAGTCTTTTTGTTGTCATTTAGTGTCTCTTTGTTGTCATTTAGTGTCTCTTTGTTGTCATTTAGTGTCTCTTTGTCATTTAGAGTCTCTTTGTTGTCATTTAGTGTCTCTTTGTTGTCGTTTAGTGTCTCTTTGTTGTCATTTAGTGTCTCTTTGTTGTCATTTAGTCTCTCTTTGTTGTCATTTAGAGTCTCTTTGTTGTTATTTAGTGTCTCTTTGTTGTCATTTTGAGTCTCTTTGTTGTCATTTAGTGTCTCTTTGTTGTCATTTAGTGTCTCTTTGTTGTCATTTTGAGTCTTTTTGTTGTCATTTAGTGTCTCTTTGTTGTCATTTAGTGTCTCTTTGTTGTCATTTAGTGTCTCTTTGTTGTCATTTTTTGTCATTTAGTGTCTCTTTGTTGTCATTTAGTGTCTCTTTGTTGTCATTTAGTGTCTCTTTGTTGTCATTTTGAGTCTTTTTGTTGTCATTTAGTGTCTCTTTGTTGTCATTTTGAGTCTCTTTGTTGTCATTTAGTGTCTCTTTGTTGTCATTTAGTGTCTCTTTGTTGTCATTTAGTGTCTCTTTGTTGTCATTTAGTGTCTCTTTGTTGTCATTTATTGTCATTTAGTGTCTCTTTGTTGTCATTTTGAGTCTTTTTGTTGTCATTTAGTGTCTCTTTGTTGTCATTTAGTGTCTCTTTGTTGTCATTTTGAGTCTTTTTGTTGTCGTTTAGTGTCTCTTTGTTGTCATTTATTGTCATTTAGTGTCTCTTTGTTGTCATTTAGTGTCTCTTTGTCATTTAGTGTCTCTTTGTTGTCATTTAGTGTCTCTTTGTTGTCATTTTGAGTCTCTTTGTTGTCATTTAGTTTCTCTTTGTTGTCATTTAGTGTCTCTTTGTTGTCATTTTGAGTCTTTTTGTTGTCATTTAGTGTCTCTTTGTTGTCATTTAGAGTCTCTTTGTTGTCATTTAGTGTCTCTTTGTTGTCATTTTGAGTCTCTTTGTTGTTATTTAGTGTCTCTTTGTTGTCATTTAGTGTCTCTTTGTTGTTATTTAGTGTCTCTTTGTTGTCATTTATTGTCATTTAGTGTCTCTTTGTTGTCATTTAGTGTCTCTTTGTCATTTAGAGTCTCTTTGTTGTCATTTAGTGTCTCTTTGTTGTCATTTATTGTCATTTAGTGTCTCTTTGTTGTCATTTAGAGTCTTTTTGTTGTCATTTAGTGTCTCTTTGTTGTCATTTAGTGTCTCTTTGTTGTCATTTAGAGTCTCTTTGTTGTCATTTAGTGTCTCTTTGTTGTCATTTAGTGATTTATTGATGAAGAGGTGCTGTGGCTTAGTTGGTTAAAGCGTCTGTCTTGTAAACAGGAGAATAATTATATTCATTATTATATAAACCCACTCCACTTTATATAACTCTAACTAATGTTCATACAGAGACAAGAGAAGTCTTATTCTTACTAAAGAGATCCCCAACATCCAGTTATCCAATCAAACAACCTTTAGACGGCAGCTTTGAAGTTGTTTTGTGTGTCTTTGTGGTCGCTTGAGTCTTTTAGCTATAGTCTGCAAGTCTTTCTGTAGTCGTGTGGAGCGACGTTCCTGCAAGAAACGTAACGTAACGTCTCCTGAAACAGTCCAAAAAAAAACTTTGAACGTGACAAATAAGTTTCAACGGAGGAAGGAAAGGATGGAGGGATGAGAGGAAGTAACAAAGAGGAACCTGAAGGTGCTGTGTCTTAGTTGGTTAAAGCTCCTGTCTAGTAAACACGAGATTGAGGGTTCAAATCCCAGCAGCACCTCTTTGAATCTGTGCCAGCGGTGACGTCTCTCTCCCAAATAAACCCAAACGTAACTGCAGCACGGTGACAAGCTGACGGTGTTCTCTGTTAGTTCTGATAATGGTAACACAATGTGTGTTTTCTTCAGTTATTCCTGCAAATATGCTAAACAACAGATGTGTCCTCTTATCAAAAGTGACACTTATATGGTTGTTTCTTTAACGGCCCCGGGCCATCGGGCCGTTGCTTATGTTGAACCCAGGTATCATGTATGTGTCTTGAACCCAGGTATAATGTATGTGTCTCTACTTAGAGCTTCATGTGTCCACCTCACCAGCTCGTTATGGTGAATATATTTCAATGCCATTAGGAGGTGCTGTGGCTTAGTTGGTTAAAGCGCCTGTCTTGTAAACAGGAGATCCTGGGTTCAAATCCCAGCAGCACCTCTTTAATACAGAGAATATCTCTCAAATCTGTAATCCTAACATGGAAAATCTTCTCTCCATCCATCGTGAGGATGCCTCCCGACGCTGCTCTATGTAAGCAGCCGGGCAATGCATTCTGGGAGTGTCACAGCAACGTTAGATTCTACAGTAGTATCCTGCCTACTGTATGCAAACCAAGGGTTCAATTGCTATTTTGGCAAGTCAACTTCAGCAATTGACAATATGTTTCTCTCCAACCAACGGTGCAACAAGGACACGTACAATGATATATAAAAAATATATATAAAAGATAGCTGACATTCTGGGGAGGCAGGTATGGAGGCCAAAGGTCACTCAGTGCTCAGGGTTTTATAGCAGTGACGAGAAAGACAGAGAAAGCAGGGAGGAGCGGGAGGGATTTTAGGGGAGTAATCAGAGTGAGTGGATGTGAGTCAGCGGGGGTTAGCGGTGCATGGACAGCTGTCTGGGGTTTAACACTCAGGCATGAACACTTGTGTTGGAGGCGCCACACAGGCCTCGAGGCTACAGACCTGCTCTGTGAGGGAAAAGTCTACACTTTTAAATGTTTCCCCATCTGAAGACACACTCTTCATCTGATGGATGAAACTCATCACCTGCTTTTAAGAGATTCAGGTGATGAAGTGCATGTTTATTCTCACGTTATTGTTCATTTAAACTCAAGCTGAGAACTATTTTTAGCCACGCTATAGCGGCATGCCAGCTAATCTGTCTGAGCTCCACTTTGGTCCGGACTGAAATATCTCAGCAGCTATTAGACGGATTGCGATGAAATCTTGTACAGACATTCGTAAGATAAAGATGAGATAAAACTGTCAATCCCCGAGAGAAATTGCTGTGCAGAAGTTGCAATACAAATAGAGAAGAGACAAGTGCAAAAACCTCTCACACAACAGATGCAATGTCATTCTAATTTGTCACTAAAGATATAAAAAGACAAGCGAGAACAGGAGCAGAAACCAGTTCACGAACTCCTCCCAGCAGCACCCAGCTGACATCTGATACCCATCAGACAGTCGGCAGTCCTCTCAACTCACATTCTTTCATTTTAAACACATTTTGGATGCTTTCAGTTAAAAATGTATATAGGATTTGCAGCATTTTTAAATGTAACAAGTCTCTGAACCTGAGCAGTTTGGTCCATTTTAGTCTCGCTTTGCCAGACCTTCCTCCACAGCGCTGCGGAGGAGGGTCTGACTAGTCCACACAGCATTCCTGGATGGGAGGAAAACCTGCTCTGGTTTACTGGCCTTTCTTTAAACCAATCACAATCGTTGTGGGCGGGGCTAAGCTCCGGACGGAGCCACGGTGCCTCTGCTAAATAGTCTCAGGAAGGAGCTTGTTTTGGTGGAACATAGTCTAGCTAGTGTGTGTGTGTGTGTGTGTGTGTGTGTGTGTGTGTGTGTGTCTGTCTGTGTTTGTGTGTGTGTGTGTGCGTTTGTCTGTGTGTGTCTGTGCGTGTGCGTTGGTGTGTGTGTGTCTGTGTGTGCGTGTGTGTGCGTGTGTGTGTGCGTGCATGGGTGTGCGTGCTGTGTGTGCATGTGCGCATGCGTGCGTGTGTGTGTCTGTGCGCGTGCGTTGGTGTGTGCATCTGTGTGTGTATGTGCATGTGCGCGTGTATGTGTGTGTGTGCGCGTGCGTTGGTGTGTGTGTGTGTGTGTGTGTGCATGTGTGTGTGCGTGCATGGGTGTGTGTGTGTCTGTGTGTGCATGTGTGCATGTGCGCGTGTATGTGTGTCTGTGCGCGTGCGTTGGTGTGTGTGTGTCTGTGTGTGCATGTGTGTGTGCGTGCATGGGTGTGTGTCTGTGTGTGTCTGTGTGTGTGTGTGTTATATTGACAAAGATAATGATGATATGATATCAACACTTTCCAGTTTTATGTTTCAGCTGTAAAGACTCAGGTTTTCTTCTTTAAACAAACGTCCGATGTTTCCGTTAAGATTTCAAACAGTAGTTGGAGCTTTTTTAATCTACTGATTCTCTGAGATGTAGTTTAGTTTGATCTGGGCGCAGGCTTGTCGACCCTTTTTGTTGTGTAACTGTGTGAATGAGGGTCAAAACTCCACTCCTGAGGGGGGATTTTCAGATTAAGGGGACTTCAGTTTGCAGACACACTAACCATTGACGTATTGATTAATTCTGTTCCCATTTGACTGATTGTTTTCAAGTGAAACGCTGAAGCTTTTCCACGCAGCTTCTCGTGATTAAACGACTGAAAGATGCAGATTGACATGTGCGCTGAGCTGTGCTGTGACCTCAACATTCAGGCTATAAATAAACAAAAAGGAGATGACAAGAGTAAAAAATGACACTACATATCGTGTTTTGACCTCGACAACCTGACTGCATTTTACCGCAAACCTGCGACTAGTTAACTTCCTAAAGCGGGCGCTATAGCTTGTTAGCTAAGAGTCGGGTCTGTGATTGTGAATGTGTGATTGTGTAAAGGTGTTCACCAGATAGATACCAACGTTTTCGTGAACTAGTGAATTTCGCCAGCTGTCTTCTCTCCTTTACGGAGACAGACGCTGTGTGCACGGTGGGCTCGATGGTGTTTTAAGCCCCCAACGTCGCCTTCCAGGCAGCTAACCCTCACCTTAACACTAACATTACTTCTTTGACATAACCATTGCCACGTTGGGGGCTAAACACAGTGTGTGTGTGTGTGTGTGTGTGTGTGTGTGTGTGTGTGTGTGTGCGTGAGCGACACACAAGTGACAGAGAGACGGAGGAGAGCACATTAGTCTGTGTGGGAAACACTGGGAAAACGTTGCCTCTTTTAATTAAGCCATCTCATCATGTGTCTGATTAAAGATTCTCGGAGCACAACATAAGATATACAATTCTTTGGTTTTCTTTTGTGTTTTGGACAGATTACTCCGGGCAGCAAGGCGGCGCAGGGTAACCTGGTCCAGGGTGATGTCATCGTCGCCATCGATGGCGTCGGCACCGACGGGATGACTCACCTGGAGGCCCAGAACAAAATCAAGATGGCCAACTACAACCTGGCGCTCACCATGACCAAGTAAGACACTAATCACTAAACTACACAGTGTTTTTAGGGGCGACCTCTAGCTCAGGGATCTTCAACAGGAGGTCCGGGACCCCCTAGGGGTACTCTGGAGGACTGCAGTGGGTACGTGTCCCCCTAGTGGTACTCTGGAGGACTGCAGGGGGTACGTGTCCCCCTAGGGGTACTCTGGAGGACTGCAGGGGGTACGTGTCCCCCTAGGGGTACTCTGGAGGACTGCAGGGGGATCCGTGTTCCCCTAGGGGTACTCTGGAGGACTGCAGTGGGTACGTGTCCCCCTAGTGGTACTCTGGAGGACTGCAGGGGGTACGTGTCCCCCTAGGGGTACTCTGGAGGACTGCAGGGGGTACGTGTCCCCCTAGGGGTACTCTGGAGGACTGCAGGGGGTACATGTCCCCCTAGGGGTACTCTGGAGGACTGCAGGGGGTACATGTCCCCCTAGGGGTACTCTGGAGGACTGCAGGGGGTACGTGTCCCCCTAGGGGTACTCTGGAGGACTGCAGACTGCTTTTCAAAGTTTTTATTACTATTTTCGACCTATTCTTGCCTTCCTTCCTTCTTTCTATCGTCGTTTTCAAGGTTTTGTCGGGTTTTTTCATGAGCATCTAAATGTTTTCCAGGTCCAAGGCTGTTTTTTTAGTAAATCTATCGCTGACATCGCTGTATTGTTCTACTGGTTTTTTTTCTACCAAAAATTACTCACGCTGGTTAGGGCTTTAAAAACTGTTCAAAGGGGGTACATTAATGAAAAAAGGTTGAGAACCACTGCCCTTATAACAATATGCTGTCTTTAAAGCCATATTTCCCCATGCATTGGTGTCTAAGAGCCTAATGTAAACAAAATATTTAATGTAACCCTTCAGGACAAATGTCCACCGTCAGTTTGCGTCCACTAAAAGTGCTGTTTTTGCCGCTGACAGGCTTAGATTATTCATTTCAGGTTCATTTATCAGGGACAATGCACACTATGAATACATGAATTCGCATGGAGGCTAAAAAGATTATTATTCTAAGTGTCTGACAACATTATGAAAGGATCCCTACAGAGATAGACCTTTTAGTTAAAGAGGAAGATCCTTTTAGGTTAACATGAAACAGCCCCGGAGTCACCATCACCAAACCCACCAGACTCCATGTAAATAATCAGGACTTTTAGCGTGTATAGAGCCAGCATATTTCCACCAGACTCCATGTAAATAATCAGGACTTTTAGCGTGTATAGAGCCAGCATATTTCCACCAGACTCCATGTAAATAATCAGGACTTTTAGCGTGTATAGAGCCAGCATATTTCCACCAGACTCCATGTAAATAATCAGGACTTTTAGCGTGTACAGTGGAACGATGAACCAAGATGGCTTTTGATAGTTTTATTTAGTTTCTGTCCACTTTGAATGAAGTGTGTTTACGATGATTAAAGTCCTGATTATTTACATGGAGTCTGGTGGAGTTTTGCTATTTTTCAGTAATCATAGTAGCCTACAACACAGGTCAGGAGACATGCAAATTCACCTCTGTCTTTTATTAATCTTCCTGCAGGGCGAAGCGTACAGCTTTGATGCATACACCGAGGATCGACGCTGCCGCTATTCCCCTGATCCCTCACCAACAGGTAACTTTACCCATAATGCATTCCTACAGCCGTAGAGATGCATGGGGCCTTTTTTGTGAATAATACCAGAACATCACACATGTCTTAATCAGAAAATGCAACGAAACACTTAGTTTTAAGTATATCGTGTAGATAACGCAATAAGTCAGAGCACTGAAAGTACCAGGATGACGTCCTAAAAACGGTCAAAAAGTTGACATTCTCGAGCAGCCAGACCCACGTGACGCGATCGTCCAATCAGCTGCCGGTCGACGTCCCTGGTCCCTCTGGTCCCTCTGGTCCCTTTTAGGGGGTCATCTGGGTACTTTCAGTGCGTTATCTACACTATATACTTAAAACTAAGCGTTTGAAGTGTGCAAGTAGGCTCTTCGAGACACAAGCCAATGTCTCTTAACTCCTTTTCTTGCAGATGTGTATTTTTGTCTCTCAGCCAGATAATTACAGAGTTTTTTTCAGCACACGTACAGATTTATTTTCCTCTCCGTTAGCTTTCAAATCTGGACGGTTCAGACTGAACACGTTCTGCCAAAAGAAAACACAAAAACAAACACAATGCTGCTGCTCAGATGAGGACACTCACAGACCAACGCTGAGCTCCACATCTCATACTTTTTGCTTTCTGCAAATGCACATTCAGAGGCAGTGTGTAAACGTGATTGACACAACGTGAGGTTGACGCAGTGTGCCAGGACCTACGGCCGCCTGCACGCTGGCTGCGTGGCGTGAGCGCGTCAGCTGCGTGGCGTGTCCCTTTATATTTCAGCTCCAATGGTAACAGGTGAGAGCGTGCACACTGCCTGCGTGACACGCACATCTCAGAAAACGCGTGCATGCTAGAAATAGGACCGACGCCTATTTTTCACGCCACACGCCAGCGTGTTGGAAGCATTTCCTGGCAACATAGAATAGGAAAATATGTTTATATGTCATTTAGACACAAATACATATTAATAAATGACATGTTGATGTTTGAAAGTCTCGAGGTTTTGATATAAATGTAGATATAAATGTCATTTAACTAAATAATAATAAATACTTATGGATTTTCTCATATTGCACCTGTCAATACAGAAGGAAATATTCTGGAGCCTATTTCACCGTCAATATTCCCGACGTTGTCTTCGCTGTAATCAGATCAGTTTATATTTATGTTTATGTTTATGGGAAACATACATGTGTACAGACAAGGCTAGCAGCAGCAGCAGCAGCAGCAGCAGCAACAGCAGCAGCCGTGTCAGACACGTTTCTGGTGTGTAAAGACGTAGAAAACGCCACACAGCTGACACGCAGTCAGTGTGCCAGGACCTTAACGGTTCAATCAGTTCAGATACTGTCTATTAAATATGAATGTGAATAATATAATAAAATGTTTCGTTAAACTAAGATAACAATACTTGGTAAATACTTCTTTTCTCAGGCTCAAATCCCACACTGATTTTCCATTATAGGGCTGTGAAGTTGGCATTACATTTCATTCTAGGTGGTATTAAATAGGTCTGAAATGTAACTTGGAGAATCCTGGGGGTACCCTGCTGCGCAAAGGATTGTGGGTCAGAATAGCCAGAAAAACACGCTGGCTTGCATACTGCAGAATCTGACCGGATGCAGCGGGACATCCTGGTGTTTCTGGCGTACTTCTACGTATGGTAGTGAGGGTTTGGGACTGCAGGAGCTCTCGGTTTCAGTCCCACTGGTTAAACACAAGGAGCTGTCGCCCCCTGGTGGACGCAGGAGGAACAACACATGGCACTCACGTCTAAAAAATACATTTTTTAATGATAAAATAAAATGATCATTATCTTTAAAAACAGGATGTTCTGCACATATACCTGTGTGTGTCTGCCTGTGTGTGTGTGTGTGTGTGTGTGTGTGTGTGTGTGTGTGTGTGTGTGTGTGTGTGTGTGTGCGCGTGCGTGACAGTATGAGTGAGGGTGTGTGTGTGTGTGCGTGTGTTTGTGTGTGTCTGTCTGTCTGTGTGTGTGTGTGTGTCTGCCTGTGTGTGTGTCTGCCTGTGTGTGTGTGTGTGTGTGTGTGTGTGTGTGTGTGTGTGTGTGTGTGTGTGTGTGTGTGTGTGTGTGTGTGCCTGTGTGTGTGTGTGGGTGTGTCTGCCTGTGTGTGTGTGTGTGTGTGCCTGTGTGTGTGTGTGTGTGTGTGTGTGTGTGTGTGTGTGTGTCTTTCTGTCTGTTATATTAAATAAATTCAATGAAAAACTTTTTTTTTTAAACACGAGCAATTAATTAAAAAAAACAAGATGCAGAAATATAATATATAACACATTATTACAGCATTAACGGTAGATAGATATAGATTTAGATATAGTATTGATAATTGTTACCCAACATTCTTTGCTTCTTTCTTCTGATGTGAAGCCTCAGTCAGCGCAGGTCAACGGCCGCCTGTCGGCCTGCAGCGCCTCCTCCGGGCCCGTAGAGGGCGGCTCTCCCGGGCGGAGGCAGAGGAAGCAGTATAACTCGCCCATCGGCCTGTACTCAGAGGAGACTCTGAGGGAGATGGCGGCCGTTCAGGCGGGGCGTCCTGCCGGGTACGTAGAGACGGAGAGGAGGAAACATCAGAGGCGGAGCTGCTGACAGAAAGAGAGCATAAAAGAGCTAAAGAACCACGTTAATCTGGCTAATGTTAGGCTTATATTAGGGCTGGCGATCGATCTGAGGAATCCATGTCACGCTAAACCAGTGGTTCCCAACCTGGGGTCCGGGGACCCCTCAGGGGGGCGGCAAAGATCAGAGGGCGTGCACAAGTCTTCTATCTGGTTTGAGGTTGTTGTCATCAGGTCAGCTGCTAGCTGCTAGCTTCTAGCTGCTGTCATCAGGTCAGCTGCTAGCTGCTAGCTGCTGTCATCAGGTCAGCTGCTAGCTGCTAGCTTCTAGCTGCTGTCATCAGGTCAGCTGCTAGCTTCTAGCTGCTGTCATCAGGTCAGCTGCTAGCTGCTAGCTTCTAGCAGGCCTGGAAATCCAGCCCCAAATCCTAAAGATTAAGGGTCTGGCACTGAGTAATGAAAATGGCCCAACTCGAGGGGCGATTGGATAACACTACGACCAATCACAGCAATACACGGGGTGACGTATCCAGAGCCCCATACGCTTAGCTACCATTGGTCCTCCGCCCCTCAATCTACCCAGGCTCCGCCCCTCGCTCTACCCAGGCCTCACCCCTCACTCTACCCAGGCTCCGCCCCTCGCTGTACCCAGGCCTCACCCCTCACTCTACCCAGGCCTCACCCCTCACTCTACCCAGGCTCTGCCCCTCGCTCTACCCAGGCCTCACCCCTCACTCTACCCAGGCTCTGCCCCTCGCTCTACCCAGGCCTCACCCCTCACTCTACCCAGGCCTCACCCCTCGCTCTACCCAGGCCACAACCCTCGCTCTACCCAGGCCACAACCCTCGCTCTACCCAGGCTCCGCCCCTTACGCTACTCAGGCTCCGCCCCTCACTATATCCAGGCTCCGCCCCTCACTCTATCCAGGCTCCACCCCTCACTCTCTATCCAGGCCACACCCCTCGCTCTACCCAGGCTCCGCCCCTCACTCTATCCAGGCTCCACCCCTCACTCTCTATCCAGGCCACACCCCTCGCTCTACCCAGGCTCCGCCCCTCACTCTATCCAGGCTCCGCCCCTCACTCTATCCAGGCTCCGCCCCTAACTCTACCCAGGCTAAAAGACAAAATGTTGATATTTCGACCCAGAAAAATCAGTAGTTTGTTCTTCATTGTTGACGTTTCTCTGGTTCCTCGGCAGCAGCTCCACCTCTGAGGTCCCGGCTGCCATGTTGCCATGCCGACACCTCCCCCCCCCCCCATCTGATTTTCGATTAATAAACTGACTCTGACCTTTAACCCCGAGAAGAAGGAGAAAAGTGGGCTCATCAGAACATTAAAGTCTCCCAAAGATTATAACTCATGATTAATAACAGATCAGATGTAGCAGTGACTAACGTAACGTTACGTAACGTTACGTTACATTACGTTACGTTACATTACGTTACGCTACGTAACGCAACGTAACGTAATGTAACGTAACGTAACGCATCAACGTAACGCTACGCAACGCTACGCAATGTAACGTAACGTGTAACGCACGTACGCAACATGTGTACGCTACGTATACGTTACGTAATGTAACGTAACGTTACGCAAGCATTACGTTACGTTACGTTATACATGGTCAACAGAATACGCACGTACGTTACGCTGCTACCAGCACGTCGGGATTATGCTCTTATTCTGAAAAAAGAAACACACACACAGACACACACACACACACACACGCACACACACACACTCGCACACACGCACACACACACGCACACACTCGCACACACTCGCACACACTCACACACACACACTCGCACACACACACACTCACACGCACTCACACTCACACACTCGCACACACACACACACACACTCACACACACTCACACACACACACACTCACACACTCGCACACACTCGCACACACACACACACACACACACTCGCACACACACACACTCACACACACACACACATGTTCTGCTACTTAATACTTTACGCTAGTATTACAGAAGCAGTGTTGGGACGGAAGTGTGTGCGACTGACTGTTACCTATTCATATTCACACACACACACACACACACACACACACACACACACACACACAGTTACCCAGCATGCCTGTGGTGTTTCCTCAGTTACTGTAACAGTGTGATTGGGTTACTGTGTCAGTGAGGAGGCCAAACACCTGTTGGTTCCTCTGACTGCTGTTCCAGTTTTAAGGTCGTTATCTCTCTTCAACGCCACCAGACTCCTTTAATAAAAACAGTCATTTAACCTCGCAGAACACGGAGCTGCTGCTCTACTCCCGTCTTCATCGGATAGTTGGTTAGTTTCATTGTTTAAAAGGGTTCGAAACTAACTAAATAACTAACCAATGGACTGTCCCTTTAATCTCCTAGTGAAATGAAAACATATGTTTCTGTATGAACATTAGTTGGAGTGTTATAGAAATACTTTTGTGTCTTCTAGAGTGAAGGGAAGCATCTTCATGATGGAAGGAAAGGTTACTAAACATGAGATATTCTCTGTATTAAAGAGGTGCTGCTGGGATTTGAACCCAGGATCTCCTGTTTACTAGACAGGCGCTTTAACCAACTAAGCCACAGCACCTTGAGCACTACACGTGGACGCTGTATTAAGAATATTTTCAGAGCTTTACCGTTGCTGTCGTACAGCCCTTTACGACGGGGAACGAAAGCCGTTATCTCTCTTCAAAGCCACCAGACTCCTTTGATAAAAACAGTCATTTAACCTCGTAGAACACGAGCTGCTGCTCTTCTCCCATCTTCATCCCTCAGTTATTTTGGGACTACACTAAGCAGAAGCAAAGTGATGTTGTTCACCAAGGTGCTGCTGGGATTTGAACCCAGGATCTCCTGTTTACTAGACAGGAGCTTTAACCAACTAAGACACAGCAGCTCTCTTCTTCAAGTCTGGAAAAGGAAAGTCCACAAACAGTCCAACAGTTCAACAAGCTCTCCAGGTGCTGTGTCTTAGTTGGTTAAAGTGCCTGTCTAATAAACAGGAGGTCTTTGGTTCAAATCCCAGCTGCGTCCTTGGTGAACAACATTGCTTTTCTTTTTTTTTCGTGTCTTATAACTAAGGTAAAGGACACACACAATATTAATACTCGTGGCAGCATATCTGACCTGTGTCATTGCTTATTATACACTATGAATTTCTTGTCTTGTCCTGATGTTATGTGTTGAGGACCACAGTGGAAATAAGTCCTGGACTTTATTGTGTTTTATATTTATTAAATAAATCAAATAAAAAAACTGTTGCTTCTGCTGAGTGTAGTCCCAAAATAACTCAAACTAACTGAGGGATGAAGACGGGAGTAGAGCAGCAGCTCCGTGTCCTGGGAGGTTAAATGACTGTTTTTTATCAAAGGAGTCTGGTGGCCTTTGAAGAGAGATAACGGCTTCAGTTCCCCGTCGTAAAGGGGCCGTCTGACAGCAACGTAAGTATAAATAACGTAAAGTATAGCATCCATTTAAACTGATAGAGATGTTTTTTAGGTGCTTTTTTTTAGGTGTCTCCTTAAGTGTCTTAGACATTTTTATCAGGGGTTTTTGTCGCCTTTTTTTTCCAACGTTTTTGCCACGTGACATTTTGCAGCTTTATTTATGTTTTTGATGCTTTTTCCGACGTTTTTTGCCATTTTTTCGTCGCTTTCTTGAATGTTTTTTGACTCTATCTTCAACGTTCTTGTTGCTTTGTAGAGAGCAGAGAGATAACGGCTTCCGTTCCCGTCGTAAAGGGCCGTCAGACGCTGAAAATATTCTTAATACAGCGTCCACTTAAACTGATTCTTAGGCCCAGTTTACACGACGACGCTCACGGGTGAAAACGACAAAATATTTTATCAGATCTTTCGTGTAGACGGCGACGGCGTTTTTGGGGGGCTTAAAAACACAAACAAGTGAAACCATCCTCCAGAGTGGAAATCTTAAACAGATAGAGACAACTAAACAGAGCGAATGATGTTGTACCAGTCCAATATGACTGTCAGTTGAAATAAACCTTGTGTTGTAAGAAAAATATCGATATTAATACCAGACAAAACAGCTAACTGCTAGCTGAGACAGCGTGTAATTACGCTAAAAAACCCTCAAAATAAACCTGAAAATAACTGTTAACATATATAACGGCTGTTACGTCAGCTGTAGACGGCTTCACCCAGCGTTTACTGTGAGTTAACGTGATTTTAGACTGAATCAAGCTGTCAGTTAGCGGTTAGCCCAATTAGCTAACGCTAACGGCAGAAGCGTGGAACTGATCGTGTTTCGTGCAGTGTCGTCAATCCTCGTAAAACAGGATTATCATTTTGGGCATGCGTATGACGGATCGTGCAGGCAGCTCCCCCCTCCTCCCCCCTCCTCACCAGCATGAGTTCCACCAATCAGAGGCATCACTGTGGGATTGTGGGTAATGGAGTACTTATCCAAGACATCGCGAATAAAAGACATTTATCTCAAAACAAGGTTGGTGCCCCATGAACTTTTGGCATCTATATGAGCATATACAATCGCTGAGTCATGTCGTAGCTGGTTTTACGTCTACCATCGCTACGGTTACCATTTTATGGCTTATTCTCCAATTTGTCAATGGAGAAATTGCTTAGTATTCTTACTTCCAGAACCCGCTGTGGGCAGGACTGTTGATCTCTATTAAGGAGAGAAGTAGGAGGAAGGTTCTATCAGGCGCGTGGACTTGAGGGTGTTGTGTGTGTGTGTGTGTGTGTGTGTGTGTGTATATATATATATATATATGTGTGTGTGTGTGTGTGTGTGTGTGTGTGTGTGTGTGAGAAGTAGGAGGAAGGTTCTATCAGGCGCGTGGACTTGAGGGTGTTGTGTGTCAGTGCTTCACACCACCACCTAGCCGCCTGGTGTGCATACTACGTCTCATTTCACACACTTTTGCGTCACCACATGCACGCAGACTTCCCACCCCCCCCCCAATACGCTCGTCTAAACGCGGAATAAAAAGTGAGAACTCAACGCCACTTTTGCGTTTTCTCTTCAGATCGTTTCCGCCTAAACAAGAACCTACAAATGATATATTCAGCCACAAAAAAGCCTCACAGTCAGAAGTTAGAAGAGAAGTGCAGAGAGTCGTTTCTATGCAGATAATACACTGGATCGACTCATTGGTGTAAACTGGCAGCTTTCAGGGCACTGCAGACCGGAGCATTGCAAGCAGCTGCAAGTTTACACTCGTCTCGCCGCCAATCTTTAATCTGAACGGGCTCAATACAGTCCTTCCAGAAAAATGAGTTTTTTTGTGATTGTTGCGGGCAAAAATCCTTGATTATGCGGCACGTTTTCTTAAAAAATGCGATGGCTTCATCGCGGGGTTTGCAGCTTTTCCATGATGTTCACGTCGTGTAATAACGTCACTTCATAACGTTCTCATGACAGCAGGGAAACAGCTGCTCTTGTGTGAAGTAAACAACATTTTTCATCTTTCTGCTAAGATATACGGGACTTTTTTACAACGAATACGGGGATTATGACATCATGCAAGCCCTGCATATATATGTGGCGAAAGTGTGACGTATTTGATTATGATTGATGATTGATTACTGATTATGCGTTGATTTATGCAATCACATAATGGTGTTTTTCTGGAGGGACTGGCGAGTAAACGTGAGTCACATGAACATGATGTCTCATTAACTGTCAGGACTGGTTGTTGTTTTAATCTTCTCAAAGTCTGCATCCCGAGCGGACTCTGTGGAAGATGTTTCTCTGTTCGCAGCGCTGCAGCCTCCAGGCTTGTTGGAAGATATTGGTTTCATATCTGACCTTCCTTCCCTCTCTCTGTAGCCTGATACAACTCACGCAACAATCTGAGAATGTGTTTTCTAATGACTTCATTTTCTGTCTCTCTCTTTGCTGCCGGTCGAAGGTTTTCACCCCCGCTGCTCCCAAGTTAGTATCCTCTCCTGCTGAGTGCATCGTGTGTGTCTCGTCTCTGCCGTTTGGTCCTTTTAAGGCATGGTTTGGTTCTGTGGGTGTCATGACGTGGTGCTGCCTGTTGCCTTTTTTTAATCGTCTGTACATCATTGTCCAATAATAGACAGCTGGGTAAAATTACTATAAGCTAATGAAACCATGGCTGAAATAGTTTTGGTTGCTTCTGTTTGTGTATCCACAGACACAGATCGCAGCGCAAAGACAGACCCAGTTGTCAGTTTCCCGTCCAGCGCCAGCGTCGTTTAAATAGCAAATGCACCTGCTCCCATCTGTGGCCAATGGGCGTGCTGGTCTTACAGGGAAGGGTGTTCAGGTGCATTCTGGGCGTGCTGGTCTTACAGGGAGGTGTGTTCAGGTGCATTCTGGGCGTGCTGGTCTTACAGGGAGGTGTGTTCAGGTGCATTCTGGGCGTGCTGGTCTTACAGGGAGGTGTGTTCAGGTGCATTCTGGGCGTGCTGGTCTTACAGGGAGGTGTGTTCAGGTGCATTCTGGGCGTGCTGGTCTTACAGGGAGGTGTGTTCAGGTGCATTCTGGGCGTGCTGGTCTTACAGGGAGGTGTGTTCAGGTGCATTCTGGGCGTATTGCTATCTTGAGGCAGTGGGAAGTGATGGCACCATTGACCAACAAAAACCTGGTCTAAAGTCAATAACGCAGCATTTCATTGTTATTTTAACAGAGCATTAGTAAAATGCTTCTAGGCTCGTGCACAGCACGTGCACACTATGCTTGTTACACACACAGGGACGCACAGCAGCACACACACATGCAGAAGATTACAAATACAAATATTACGGTGCAAATCCTCCATCATAACAGCAATGCTCCAAGGTCCAAACGCGCCTGGCTTTTAAAGGGAATGGGAGATGATCTCTGATTGGTTGATTGCATGTTACGCCCAAAACACACCTCTGATTAATGAAGACACTAAGTACAGCCCTTTAGAACCATGCGCCCGGCACACGGACCCTTTTTACCGCCATCAAACTAGGAAAAGTGGATTTGGACACGCCCTAAACACACCTGCACCAGGCGCTTCACGCCGTGCACTTACATCGTTAAAATAGGACCCTGAGGCCATGATCATGCTTTGGCGTCTTTTTTGACAAGAAACTGTTGACTATCGTCTCATTGGTGTGAACTGGCAGCTTTCAGATCGCTGCAGACCAGGTCGTTGCAAGTTTCAACTCGTCCCGTCGTGAATCTGTGGTCTGAACTGGACTTTACGGCGCCGCGGCCAAGCTGCTGCTCTGCGCCATGCGTCCCATACAGACGCTAAAGGGTGCAGAGTGCGTCATATCTGACGTCGACAGACACTGACCAACCGTCCGTATTTTACGAGTTGGAAGAGAGAACAGCTTAAACAAACACTGAGGGCCCCATTTTAGTGTGAAGCGCCTGGTGCAGGTGTGTTTAGGGCGTGTCCAAATCCACTTCTGCTAGTTTGACGGCGGTAAAAAGGGTCCGTGTGCCGGGCGCATGGTTCTAAAGGGTTGACCTTAGTGTCTTCATTAATCAGAGGTGTGTTTTGGGCGTAACATGCAATCAACCAATCAGAGATCATCTCCCATTCCCTTTAAAAGCCAGGCGCGTTTGGACCTTGGAGCATTGCTGTTATGATGGAGGATTTGCTCCGTAATATTTGTATTTGTAATCTTCTGCATGTGTGTGTGCTGCTGTGCGTCCCTGTGTGTGTAACAAGCATAGTGTGCACGTGCTGTGCACGAGCCTAGGAGCATTTTACTAATGCTCTGTTAAAATAACAATGAAATGCTGCGTTATTGACTTTAGACCAGGTTTTTGTTGGTCAATGGTGCCATCACTTCCCACTGCCTCAAGATAGCAATACTCCCAGAATGCACCTGAACACACCTCCCTGTAAGACCAGCACGCCCAGAATGCACCTGAACACACCTCCCTGTAAGACCAGCACGCCCAGAATGTACCTGAACACACCTCCCTGTAAGACCAGCACGCCCAGAATGCACCTGAACACACCTCCCTGTAAGACCAGCACGCCCAGAATGCACCTGAACACACCTCCCTGTAAGACCAGCATGGGCCACAGATGGGTGCAGGTGCTTTTTCTATTTAAACGACGTGGGCGCTGGACGGGAAACTGACAACTGGGTCGGTCTTAAACTAGTAAAGACTCTTGGGTCGGGCTTTGTGCTGCACCGGATGCAAGATAGGACCCAGATAGTTTTCTACCCGAGTCAGGGCTTTTTTCTGGACTTTTTGCCTGTTTTGTGTGTTCAGTGAGTGAATGTGCGTCATCATGGTTTGCTGTGTGTTTCAGACTGAAAAGTTGTTGTAGCAGCAAGTTAATCAGCTGTCAGAAACCCCCTCTGAGGGTTTTTGGGAATGTTTCTTAGTTCCTCTGGTGTTTGCCGTGTGCTGATTGGCTCTGCATGCATCATCAGAAACATTCATATATTACAGAAAACCCTGCTGTGGTACAATCACCTGTTAACTTTCTGTTAGCAAACGTCGCTGTTTGACGCATTTTTCTGCGGTTCCCGTTGAACAGTTTGAACACAGACACACACACACACAGACACACAGACACTCGCACACACACACACACAGACACTCGCACACGCACACACAGACACACACACACAGACACACACACACACGCACACACACACACACACACACACACACACACACACACACACACACGCACACACACAGACACGCACACACACATGCACAGACACACGCACAGACACATGCACACACACACACACACAGACACATGCACACACACACACACAGACACACACACACACACGCACACAGACACACACACGACACGCACGACACTTTTACGCACACACACACACACGCACACACATGCACCCGCACACGCACACACACGACACGCACACGCACACACTCGCGCACACACACACACACACACACACACACACACACACACACACACACACACACACACACACACAGACACATGCACACACAGACACACACACACACACGCACACAGACACACACATGCACAGACACACACACACACACACACACACACACACAGACTTTCTAAAGATGTCATGGAATACATATTTTCGAGCTTTATTAGCCACTCTGTCCGCTCTGTCTCTCTCCTTTTTCTCCCGCCCTCACAAACTTCCCTCTACCTTCTTTCCGCCACCTTTCTTCTCCCCCGCTCTTCTTCCCCTCTGCGTCGCCCCGTCGCCCGCCTCCCTGCCAACGCCAGCGCTGGCTTCAACGCCAGCGCCCTCCCCACCCACAAGCCCATCGAGGTGAAGGGCCCCGGCGGCAAGGCCACCATCATCCACGCCCAGTACAACACGCCCATCAGCATGTACTCGCAGGACGCCATCATGGACGTCATCGCCGGGCAGACGCAGGGGATGGGCCACAACGCCGGGTAAGAACCGCCAGGCTACTGTCACCTCCTCGCCTCCGCTTCCCAGCTTCCTCTTCTTCAATCCCCTCATCTTCCTCTTCTTCAATCCCCTCATCTTCCTCTTCTTCAATCCCCTCATCTTCCTCTCCCTCTTCGCGTTTATAAACTGCCAGTTAGCCATCATGAACAAATACTGATGCCTTTTACAAAACACATCATTTAAGTAGAAATATTGCTTTAAATTAACCGTTGTTGGATTGTTGTGTTGTGGTGACCACTGAGAAAAAGCCGCTGCGTGTTCTTCTTACACTAACAGTCAGTTTTCCATCCTGGTGGAAGATTGCTTCCTGACTGGAGATGAGCTGCAGTGTGTGAATGAGAAGAAAAATCACTTTAGTTTTCTCCCCGAGAGGAGAGATGAAATTGCTTCAGACAAACACACACACACACACACACACACACAGACGCACACAAACACACACACACACACGCACACACACACACACACACACACACACAGACGCACACACACACACACACAGACACACACACACACACACACACAGACGCACACACACACACAGAGACACGCACACACGGACACACCCACACACACAGACACGCACACACACACAGACACACACACACACACACAGAGACACGCACACACGGACACACCCACACACACAGACACGCACACACACACACACACACGCACAAGCACCCCCACACACGCACGCACGAACGCACACACACACACGGATACACACACAGACACGCACACACACACACAGACGCACACACACACACACACGCACACACACACACACACACACACACACACACACACACACACAGAGACACGCACACACGGACACACCCACACACACAGACACGCACACACACACAGACACACGCACAAGCACCCCCACACACACACGCACGAACGCACACACCCACACACACAGGGACACAGACACACTGTGATTGAAATGTCAGCCTAGCATCCAGCCGAACAGAGGAAACTAATTACACTCCTGTTGGTCGTCGTCGTCTCTCCCGTCATCACAACTCGAAACAGTGTCAGAATACAAAACTAAACACACAACAAAACGCAGCATAGGAAAATAATGTGCAAACCATGAAAGAGTCTGAAGCAAAGGAAGTCAGACTGGATAAAACACTGAATGTTCTGAGCCCTTTTCTCCTGCTTTTGGTGGATTATATCTGTTTATTCTGTGTCTAATTAACAGACATCTAACCCTGAAACACATTACAATATGTTGTATTTAACGTTTGGCTGTTTTGGGAATTTTTAGTCATGTAAAGGGCAACCTTTTGTATTTACAACTTTTCCCATGTACTGTATGTAAGTGAATGACGGGAACAACAATTGTTGAAATTGGTGCAGTATCACGCAAGAAACAAGCTAAAGTCAGTCAGCGTCCACAACATTATGAAAGGATCCCTACAGAGATAGACCTTTTAGTTAAAGAGTAAGATCCTTTTAGTTTAACATGAAACAGCCCCGAAATCACCGTCACCAAACTCCACCAGACTCCATGTAAATAATCAGGACTTTTATCATCGTAAAACACACTTCATTCAAAGTGGACAGAAACTAAATCAAACCATCAAAAGCCGTCTTGGTTCATCTTTCCACTGTTCCAACAATCACCACTCTGGTTTGGTTGAAATAAACCCTTAATTCACCCATTTACATGTGGAGATATGCTGGCTCTATACACGCTAAAAGTCCTGATTATTTACATGGAGTCTGGTGGAAATATGCTGGCTCTATACACGCTAAAAGTCCTGATTATTTACATGGAGTCTGGTGGAGTTTGGTGATGGTGATTTCGGGGCTGTTTCATGTTAAACTAAAAGGATCTTCCTCTTTAACTAAAAGGTCTATCTCTGTAGGGATCCTTTCATAATGTTGTCAGACACTTAGAATAATAATCTGAGTCTGTCAGCAGCAACAACAGAACTTTTCGTGGACGCGGACTGAACATCTGTCCTGTAGGGTTACATTACAGCTCAGTTCACGGTCGCTGGTTACAGCGTTCTCGCTCAACACTGGACCAACTTCAAAGATTGTTGTTCACATTAGTCACTTAGACACAAAAACATGGGGACATATAGTTGAAAATAACCTAAAATGCCTCTTTAACTTCCTCTCATTTGCTTCCATTTTCATCTTTGTTTTCATTTCAATGTCAAGCGAAATCAAATCAACACCAGCTCAATATTGCGTTCCTTTTCTTTGTATCATGTCGTTCAGATCAATCCAAACTCAAATGACCCATCTGATAGAGAGAGAGAGAGAGAGAGAGAGAGAGAGAGAGAGAGAGAGAGAGACAGAGAGACAGAGAGAGAGAGAGAGAGAGAGAGACAGAGAGAGAGAGAGACAGAGCGAGAGAGAGAGAGAGAGAGAGAGAGAGAGAGAGAGAGAGAGAGAGAGAGAGAGACAGAGAGAGAGAGAGAGAGAGACAGAGACAGAGAGAGACAGAGAGAGAGAGACAGAGAGAGAGAGAGAGAGAGAGAGAGAGAGACAGACAGAGACAGAGAGAGAGAGAGAGAGAGAGAGAGAGAGAGAGAGACAGAGACAGAGAGAGAGAGAGAGAGAGAGAGAGAGAGAGAGACAGAGAGAGAGAGACAGAGACAGACAGAGAGAGAGAGACAGAGACAGAGAGAGAGAGAGAGAGAGACAGAGAGAGCGAGAGAGAGAGACAGAGAGAGAGAGACAGAGAGAGACGAGAGAGAGAGAGAGAGACAGAGAGAGAGAGACAGAGAGAGAGAGAGAGACAGAGACAGAGAGAGACAGAGAGAGAGAGACAGAGAGAGAGAGACAGAGACAGAGAGAGAGAGAGACAGAGAGAGAGACAGAGAGAGCGAGAGAGAGAGACAGAGAGAGAGAGAGAGACACATTATTATTATTACTATTTTAGTCCAATATGAGATCGTATTCTGAACGAGACGCCATGACAGTATGTCTTTGAATTTCCGGAGAAACCAGACCCACGTGACGCGTTCGTCCAATCAGCTGCCTGTTTTCATTTTTGGGCGACAATCCAGATTAGCGCCGCCTGCTGTTATGGAGACGTATTACATCTCGTCTCTCCGCTGTGTTCTGAGGGACTTTTTAGACCAACTCGGGGAGACTGATCAGTCACACTGCCTTTTCTGCCGTCTGGTTGGTGTGTCTGGGGCTTTAGAGACGCTCTCGTAGACAGCGCGTCCCCGGTCTATCAGGCCGTCCAGAGTGCGGAGAAGGACCAGGACCTGAGTGACAGGGGGCGCCGAAGCGCTGCAGCCAACCTGCAGTCCAAGTCCTTCAGAGTCCTCCTGGCCCATACGACCAGAACACAGGCCTGTGAGTTCCTGTTTCATTGTATTATTGTTACTATTTCAGTACATGGTGTCAGTACGCGATCTGTGCAGCCTGCACGATCCGATAAACGCATAAATACGTAGTAGAAAATGCAAGTCAATTAACTTGGTATTATTGCATGTCTCATATAGCTTTCTCCCATACAGTTTGGTCAATGTAAAACCATGAAAAAGTCAGCAAAAACGTTTCCTAGCCATCGTAGAATGAAAAACAAACATTACATGTTTAAAAGCAGCTGCCACCGAGCCGACTCACCACAACCTCTTTCACATTAATATTAAAAAACTCTCTGCTTCTGCGGGGAGTCTCAAAGTCTCAAAACCCTTGTGTAGTCCTGTAGTTTTCAAATGGTTTTTGTATCAGAAATATGGGTTTCTTTGAACCAAAATTCCCAAAAATAACTTGGATGCATGGAAGATCTTCGCAGGTAAAATGAATGATTTTACTTTGGGTGTTTTGTTTTTACTTTATTGACTTTTGGGTGTTTTATTCAATGTTATAGCATTTGAATAAAGAATGTTTAATGGTTTCTAAACACTATCCTGACTAAACGTTGACATAAACCAGTTTAGGATTCACTCACCATCCTTTGACCTTAACTATTAGTCAAAAGTAAGTCATAATTTCTGCTTTTTTAACTCACAAATAGGTACACAAGTAGGTTTTTTTTGTATATTGCATTATAAAAAAAATGAACAAGGACAACAAGTTGACGGGAAGACAACACAAGGGATAATTACAGTATGAAAAACAGTTTCCTGATTTCTTTTGGTGTGGTGCACAGCTAGTCTAGTTTGACTCATGTAGTGTGGGGATGTCGTGATGCATTACGAGGTGTTTACGAGGTTGCCAATCCAAAATAATACAGGAGTTACGTGTTACGTGAACGTACACCATTTGGGATCCATGTGGAATGAAGTCTGAGTCTTTCTGTCGCTGCAGACCTTCAGTTTCCTCCACACTCGCCTTTGCGATTCATTGCTAAATGGAACCGTAGACTGTATGTTAATGGACAGAGCATGTGTGACGTCACCCATTGGTTGGTGGAGAGCTGCTATGAGTCCTCGAGTTGGCCGTTACGGGCGCAGCCATCCTGGTTATGGATGTGACGATTTTAGACGAGAGGGAGGAGTCAGGGAGGAGTGAGGGAGGAGAGAGGGAGCAGAGAGGGAGGAGTGATGGAGGAGGGAGGGAGGAGAGAGGGTGGAGTGAGTGAGGAGAGAGGGAGGAGAGAGGGAGCAGAGAGGGAGGAGTGAGTGAAGAGAGAGGGAGGAGAGACGGAGGAGTGATGGAGGAGAGAGGGAGTGAGGAAGGAGTGATGGAGGAAAGAGGGAGAGAGGGAGCAGAGAGGGGGTGAGTGAGGGAGGAGTGGGGGGGGGGTGGAGTGAGGTAGGGGTGAGTGAGGGAGTGAGTGAGGGAGGAGAGAGGGGAGGAGTGATGGAGGAGAGAGGGAGGAGAGAGGGGTGAGTGAGGGAGTGAGTGAGGAGGAGTGATGGAGGGAGGGAGGGAGGAGAGAGGGGCGGAGTGAGGGAGGAGAGAGGGAGGGAGAGAGGGGTGAGTGAGTGAGTGAGGGAGGAGAGAGGGAGGAGTGAGGTAGGAGAGAGAGGGGTGAGGTGAGGGAGGAGTGGGGTGGAGTGAGGTAGGGGTGAGTGAGGGAGTGAGTGAGGGAGGAGAGAGGGAGTGATGGAGGAGAGGAGGGAGGAGAGGGGGTGAGTGAGGGAGTGAGTGAGGAGGAGTGATGGAGGGATGGAGGGAGGAGAGAGGGGCGGAGGAGGGAGGAGAGAGGGAGGAGAGAGGAGGAGAGGGGGAGTGAGTGGAGTGAGGAGGGAGGAGAGGGAGGAGTGATGGAGGAGAGTGAGGGAGTGAGGAGGGAGGAGAGAGGGAGGAGTGAGGGAGGAGTGATGGAGGAGGGAGGGAGGAGAGAGGGGCGGAGTGAGGGAGGAGAGAGGGGTGAGTGAGTGAGTGAGGAGGAGAGAGGGAGGAGTGAGGGAGTGAGGAGGGGAGAGAGGGAGGAGTGATGGAGGAGAGTGAGGGAGGAGTGATGGAGGAGGGAGGGAGGAGGAGAGGGCGGAGTGAGGGAGGAGTGAGGAGGAGAGAGGAGGAGAGAGGAGGAGAGAGGGAGTGAGTGAGTGAGTGAGGGAGGAGTGATGGAGGAGGGAGGGAGGAGAGAGGGGCGGAGTGAGGGAGGAGTGATGCTCCCCTGCTGGACTTCAGATAGAAAGCAGGTTTAAGGAGTCTCCCCTGCTGGACTTCAGATAGAAAGCAGGTTTAAGGAGTCTCCCCCTGCTGGAGTTCAGATAGAAAGCAGGTTTAAGGAGTCTCCCCCTGCTGGACTTCAGATAGAAAGCAGGTTTAAGGAGTCTCCCCTGCAGGACTTCAGATAGAAAGCAGGTTTAAGGAGACTCCCCCTGCTGGACTTCAGATAGAAAGCAGGTTTAAGGAGTCTCCCCTGCTGGAGTTCAGATAGAAAGCAGGTTTAAGGAGTCTCCCCTGCTGGACTTCAGATAGAAAGCAGGTTTAGGGAGTCTCCCCCTGCTGGACTTCAGATAGAAAGCAGGTTTAAGGAGTCTCCCCTGCAGGACTTCAGATAGAAAGCAGGTTTAAGGAGTCTCCCCCTGCTGGAGTTCAGATAGAAAGCAGGTTTAAGGAGTCTCCCCCTGCTGGACTTCAGATAGAAAGCAGGTTTAAGGAGTCTCCCCTGCTGGAGTTCAGATAGAAAGCAGGTTTAAGGAGTCTCCCTGCTGGACTTCAGATAGAAAGCAGGTTTAAGGAGTCTCCCCTGCAGGACTTCAGATAGAAAGCAGGTTTAAGGAGTCTCCCCTGCTGGACTTCAGATAGAAAGCAGGTTTAAGGAGTCTCCCCTGCTGGACTTCAGATAGAAAGCAGGTTTAAGGAGTCTCCCCTGCAGGACTTCAGATAGAAAGTAGGTTTAAGGAGTCTCCCCCTGCTGGACTTCAGATAGAAAGCAGGTTTAAGGAGTCTCCCCCTGCTGGACTTCAGATAGAAAGCAGGTTTAATGAGTCTCCCCCTGCTGGACTTCAGATAGAAAGCAGGTTTAAGGAGTCTCCCCCTGCTGGACTTCAGATAGAAAGCAGGTTTAAGGAGTCTCCCCTGCAGGACTTCAGATAGAAAGCAGGTTTAAGGAGACTCCCCTGCAGGACTTCAGATAGAAAGCAGGTTTAAGGAGTCTCCCCTGCTGGACTTCAGATAGAAAGCAGGTTTAAGGAGTCTCCCCTGCTGGACTTCAGATAGAAAGCAGGTTTAAGGAGTCTCCCCTGCAGGACTTCAGATAGAAAGCAGGTTTAAGGAGTCTCCCCCTGCAGGACTTCAGATAGAAAGCAGGTTTAAGGAGTCTCCCCCTGCTGGACTTCAGGTAGAAAGCAGGTTTAAGGAGTCTCCCCCTGCTGGAGTTCAGATAGAAAGCAGGTTTAAGGAGTCTCCCCTGCTGGAGTTCAGATAGAAAGCAGGTTTAAGGAGTCTCCCCTGCTGGAGTTCAGATAGAAAGCAGGTTTAAGGAGTCTCCCCCTGCTGGACTTCAGATAGAAAGCAGGTTTAAGGAGTCTCCCCCTGCTGGACTTCAGATAGAAAGCAGGTTTAAGGAGTCTCCCCCTGCTGGACTTCAGATAGAAAGCAGGTTTAAGGAGTCTCCCCCTGCAGGACTTCAGATAGAAAGCAGGTTTAAGGAGTCTCCCCCTGCAGGACTTCAGATAGAAAGCAGGTTTAAGGCGTCTCCCCCTGCAGGACTTCAGATAGAAAGCAGGTTTAAGGAGTCGCCCCTGCTGGACTTCAGATAGAAAGCAGGTTTAAGGAGACTCCCCTGCTGGACTTCAGATAGAAAGCAGGTTTAAGGAGACTCCCCTGCTGGACTTCAGATAGAAAGCAGGTTTAAGGAGTCTCCCCCTGCTGGACTTCAGATAGAAAGCAGGTTTAAGGAGTCTCCCCCTGCTGGACTTCAGATAGAAAGCAGGTTTAATGCTTAAATGCGGTAAAATGCTTATATAAAAGCTGGTATTCAAACAAACTCCTAACTGGGTGGGGTGGCTTGTTGCTCTGAGGTGGAGTGACCGTCCCCGTAACCACAAGGTTGGCGGTTCAATCCCAGGCTCCTCTGGGCCACAAGTGTCCATGAGCAAGACACTCGGGGGAGGGAAACAAGAAATAAACACAGTGAAATGAAACTGCTGTTACGCTCATTCACAGTCATTAAGTCGTTTCCTGTCTATCGGTAGTTCAATTAACACTCCTGTTCACAAAAACTTTCTAAATCAGAACTATGACAAAAGAACGCTGAAAAAAGTGACAAAAAAAACATCAAAAACATCGCCAAAAGTGACAAAAACTTGAGAAAAAAAAGTAAAAAACATGTTTTGTGTAGAAAGTGAAGAAGTGTAGATAAACAACACATTTTTTAGGAGTTAAAGGGTTAAAGAAAAAGACACTTTATGATCCATTTC